>NC_142203.1:18482443-18692443 GCF_049639895.1 Pseudopodoces humilis | reverse complement strand
GAAGCACAGAAGGAAGGAAGGAAGCGCGGAAGGAAGCGCGGAAGGAAGCGCAGAAGGAAGCGCGGAAGGAAGCGCGGAAGGAAGCGCGGAAGGAAGCACGGAAGGAAGGAAGCGCAAAGCGCGGAAGCGCAGAAGCGCGGAAGGAAGCGCGGAAGGAAGCGCGGAAGGAAGGAAGCGCAGAAGGAAGGAAGCGCAGAAGGAAGCACGGAAGGAAGCGCGGAAGGAAGCGCGGAAGGAAGGAAGGAAGCGCGGAAGGAAGCGCGGAAGGAAGCGCGGAAGGAAGCGCGGAAGCGCGGAAGGAAGGAAGGAAGGAAGAAAGCGCGGAAGGAAGGAAGAAAGCGCGGAAGGAAGCGCGGAAGTAAGCGCGGAAGGAAGCGCGGAAGGAAGCGCAGAAGGAAGGAAGCGCGGAAGGAAGGAAGGAAGCACAGAAGGAAGGAAGGAAGCGCGGAAGGAAGCGCGGAAGAAAGGAAGCGCGGAAGCGCGGAAGGAAGCGCAGAAGGAAGCGCGGAAGGAAGGAAGCACAAAGCGCGGAAGCGCAGAAGCGCGGAAGGAAGCGCGGAAGGAAGCGCGGAAGGAAGCGCGGAAGGAAGGAAGCGTGGAAGGAAGCGCGGAAGGAAGGAAGGAATCGCGGAGGGAAGCGCGGAAGCGCGGAAGGAAGCGCGGAAGGAAGCGCGGAAGGAAGCGCGGAAGGAAGGAAGCGCGGAAGGAAGCGCGGAAGGAAGCGCGGAAGGAAGGAAGCGCGGAAGGAAGCGCGGAAGGAAGCGCGGAAGGAAGCGCGGAAGGAAGGAAGCGCGGAAGGAAGGAAGCGCGGAAGGAAGAAAGCGCGGAAGCGCGGAAGGAAGGAAGCGCGGAAGGAAGCGCGGAAGGAAGCGCGGAAGGAAGGAAGCGCGGAAGGAAGGAAGCACGGAAGGAAGGAAGGAAGGAAGGAAGGAAGGAAGGAAGGAAGGAAGGAAGGAAGGAAGGAAGGAAGGAAGGAAGGAAGGAAGGAAGGAAGGAAGGAAGGAAGGAAGGAAGGAAGGAAGGAAGGAAGGAAGGAAGAAAGGAAGAAAGGAAGGAAGGAAGTGGCGGAAGGAAGGAAGTGGCGGAAGGAAGGAAGTGGCGGAAGGAAGGAAGGAAGGAAGGAAGGAAGGAAGGAAGGAAGGAAGGAAGCGCGGAAGGAAGGAAGGAAGGAAGGAAGGAAGGAAGGAAGGAAGGAAGGAAGGAAGGAAGGAAGGAAGGAAGGAAGGAAGGAAGGAAGGAAGGAAGGAAGGAAGGAAGGAAGGAAGGAAGGAAGGAAGGAAGGAAGGAAGGAAGGAAGGAAGGAAGCCTGGAAGGAAGCGCGGAAGGAAGGAAGGAAGGAAGGAAGCGAGGAAGGAAGAAAGGAAGCGCGGAAGGAAGGAAGGAAGGAAGCGCGGAAGGAAGGAAGCGAGGAAGGAAGGAAGGAAGCGCGGAAGGAAGGAAGCGCGGAAGGAAGGAAGCGCAGAAGGAAGGAAGCGCGGAAGGAAGCGCGGAAGGAAGCGCGGAAGGAAGCGCGGAAGGAAGCGCGGAAGGAAGCGCGGAAGGAAGCGCGGAAGGAAGGAAGGAAGGAAGGAAGGAAGGAAGGAAGGAAGGAAGGAAGGAAGGAAGGAAGGAAGGAAGGAAGGAAGGAAGGAAGGAAAGAAGGAAGGAAGGAAGGAAGGAAGGAAGGAAGGAAGGAAGGAAGGAAGGAAGGAAGGAAGGAAGGAAGGAAGGAAACGAGGAAGGAAGGAAGGAAGCGCGGAAGGAAGGAAGTGCGGAAGCAAGGAAGCGCGGAAGGAAGGAAGGAAGCGCGGAAGGAAGGAAGGGTCGGAAGCGCCGAAGGAAGGAAGGAAGGAAGGAAGGAAGGAAGCGCGGAAGGAAGGAAGGAAGCGCGGAAGGAAGGAAGCGCGGAAGGAAGGAAGCGCGGAAGGAAGAGCGGATGGAGGGAAGGAAGTGTGGCAGGAAGGAAGGAAGGAAGGAAGCGCTGAAGGAAGGAAGGAAGCGCGGAAGGAAGGAAGGAAGCGCGGAAGGAAGGAAGGAAGCGCGGAAGGAAGGAAGTGTCGGAAGGAAGTGTCGGAAGGAAGTGTCGGAAGGAAGTGTCGGAAGGAAGTGTCGGAAGGAAGTGTCGGAAGGAAGGAAGTGTCGGAAGGAAGTGTCGGAAGGAAGGAAGTGTCGGAAGGAAGTGTCGGAAGGAAGTGTCGGAAGGAAGTGTCGGAAGGAAGTGTCGGAAGGAAGGAAGGAAGGAAGGAAGGAAGGAAGGAAGGAAGGAAGGAAGGAAGGAAGGAAGGAAGGAAGGAAGGAAGGAAGGAAGGAAGGAAGGAAGGAAGGGCGGAAGGAAGGGCGGAAGGAAGCGCGGAAGGAAGGAAGGAAGGAAGCGCGGAAGGAAGGAAGGAAGGAAGCGCGGAAGGAAGGAAGGAAGGAAGGAAGGAAGCGCGGAAGGAAGGAAGGAAGCACGGAAGGAAGGAAGCGCGGAAGGAAGAGCGGAAGGAAGGAAGGAAGCGTGGAAGGAAGGAAGGAAGGAAGGAAGCGCGGAAGGAAGGAAGGAAGCGCGGAAGGAAGGAAGGAAGCGCGGAAGGAAGGAAGGAAGCGCGGAAGGAAGGAAGTGTCGGAAGGAAGTGTCGGAAGGAAGTGTCGGAAGGAAGTGTCGGAAAGAAGTGTCGGAAGGAAGGAAGGAAGGAAGTGTCGGAAGGAAGTGTCGGAAGGAAGGAAGTGTCGGAAGGAAGTGTCGGAAGGAAGTGTCGGAAGGAAGGAAGTGTCGGAAGGAAGTGTCGGAAGGAAGGAAGGAAGGAAGGAAGGAAGGAAGGAAGGAAGGAAGGAAGGAAGGAAGGAAGGAAGGAAGGAAGGAAGGAAGGAAGGAAGGAAGGAAGGAAGGAAGGAAGGAAGGAAGGAAGGAAGGAAGGAAGGAAGGGCGCGGAAGGAAGGAAGGGCGGAAGGAAGGGCGGAAGGAAGGAAGGGCGGAAGGAAGGAAGGGCGGAAGGAAGGGCGGAAGGAAGGAAGGGCAGGAAGGAAGGAAGGAAGGAAGGAAGGAAGGAAGGAAGGAAGGAAGGAAGGAAGGAAGGAAGGAAGGAAGGAAGGAAGGAAGGAAGGAAGGAAGGAAGGAAGGAAGGAAGGAAGGAAGGAAGGAAGGAAGGAAGGAAGTGTCGGAAGGAAGGGTGTGTCGGAAGGAAGGAAGTGTCGGAAGGAAGTGTCGGAAGGAAGGAAGGAAGGAAGGAAGTGTCGGAAGGAAGAAAGGAAGGAAGTGTCGGAAGGAAGTGTCGGAAGGAAGGAAGGAAGGAAGGAAGGAAGGAAGGGCGGAAGGAAGCGCGGAAGGAAGCGCGGAAGGAAGGAAGGAAGGAAGCGCGGAAGGAAGCGCGGAAGGAAGCGCGGAAGGAAGCGCGGAAGGAAGGAAGCGCGGAAGGAAGGAAGCGCGGAAGGAAGCGCGGAAGGAAGGAAGGAAGCGCGGAAGGAAGCGCGGAAGGAAGGAAGGAAGCGCGGAAGGAAGGAAGCGCGGAAGGAAGGAAGGAAGCGCGGAAGGAAGAGCGGAAGTGCGGAAGGAAGCGTGGAAGGAAGGAAGGAAGGAAGGAAGCGCGGAAGGAAGGAAGGAAGGAAGGAAGGAAGGAAGGAAGGAAGGAAGGAAGGAAGGAAGGAAGGAAGTGTCGGAAGGAAGGAAGGAAGGAAGGGGGGGAAGGAAGGAAGGAAGGAAGGAAGGAAGGAAGGAAGGAAGGAAGGAAGGAAGGAAGGAAGGAAGGAAGGAAGGAAGGAAGGAAGGAAGGAAGGAAGGAAGGAAGGAAGGAAGGAAGTGGCGGAAGGAAGGAAGCGGCGGAAGGAAGGAAGGAAGGAAGGAAGGAAGGAAGGAAGGAAGGAAGGAAGGAAGGAAGGAAGGAAGGAAGGAAGGAAGGAAGGAAGGAAGGAAGGAAGGAAGGAAGGAAGGAAGGAAGGAAGGAAGGAAGCGGCGGAAGGAAGGAAGGAAGGAAGGAAGGAAGGAAGGAAGGAAGGAAGGAAGGAAGGAAGGAAGTGCGGAAGGAAGGAAGCGCGGAAGGAAGCGCGGAGGCGCGGAAGGAAGCGCGGAAGCGCGGAAGGAAGCGCGGAAGCGCGGAAGCGCGGAAGCGCGGAAGCGCGGAAGGAAGGAAGGAAGGAAGGAAGGAAGGAAGGAACGAAGGTAGCAAGGAAGGAAGGAAGGAAGGAAGGAAGGAAGGAAGGAAGGAAGGAAGGAAGGAAGGAAGGAAGGAAGGAAGGAAGCGCAGAAGGAAGGAAGGAAGGAAGGAAGGAAGGAAGGAAGGAAGCGAGGAAGGAAGGAAGGACGCGCGGAAGGAAGGAAGGAAGGAAGCGCGGAAGGAAGGAAGGGAGGAAGGAAGGAAGGAAGGGCGGAAGGAAGGAATCGCGGAAGGAAGGAAGCGCAGAAGGAAGGAAGCGCGGAAGGAAGCGCGGAAGGAAGCGCGGAAGGAAGCGCGGAAGGAAGGAAGCGCGGAAGGAAGGAAGCGCGGAAGGAAGGAAGGAAGGAAGGAAGGAAGGAAGGGGGGGAAGGAAGGAAGTGGCGGAAGGAAGGAGGGGGCGGAAGGAAGGAAGGAAGGAAGGAAGGAAGGAAGGAAGGAAGGAAGGAAGGAAGGAAGGAAGGAAGGAAGGAAGGAAGGAAGGAAGGAAGGAAGGAAGCGCGGAAGGAAGGAAGGAAGGAAGCGCGGAAGGAAGCGCGGAAGGAAGGGTCGCGGAAGGAAGGAAGGAAGGAAGCGCGGAAGGAAGGAAGGAAGGAAGGAAGGAAGTGAAGGAAGGAAGTGCGGAAGGAAGGAAGCGGAAGAAGGAAGGAAGCGCGGAAGGAAGGAAGGAAGGAAGCGCGGAAGGAAGCGCGGAAGGAAGGAAGGAAGGAAGGAAGGAAGGAAGGAAGGAAGGAAGGAAGGAAGGAAGGAAGGAAGGAAGGAAGGAAGGAAGGAAGGAAGGAAGGAAGGAAGGAAGGAAGGAAGGAAGGAAGCGTCGGAAGGAAGGAAGGAAGGAAGGAAGGAAGGAAGGAAGTGGGGGAAGGAAGGAAGGAAGGGCGGAAGGAAGGAAGGGCGGAAGGAAGGAAGCGCGGAAGGAAGGAAGGAAGGAAGGAAGGAAGCGCGGAAGGAAGCGCGGAAGGAAGCGCGGACGGAAGCGAAGCGCGGAAGGAAGGAAGGAAGGAAGCGCGGAAGGAAGGAAGGAAGGAAGCGGAAGGAAGGAAGGAAGCGCGGAAGGAAGCGCGGAAGGAAGCGCGGAAGGAAGGCGGAAGGAAGGAAGGAAGGCGGAAGGAAGGAAGGGAGGAAGGAAGGAAGGAGGAAGGAAGGAAGCGCGGAAGGAAGGAAGGAAGGAAGGAAGGAAGGAAGGAAGCGCGGAAGGAAGGAAGGAAGGAAGGAAGGAAGGAAGGAAGGAAGGAAGGAAGGAAGGAAGGAAGGGAGGAAGGAAGGAAGGAAGCGCGGAAGGAAGGAAGGAAGGAAGCGCGGAAGGAAGGAAGCGAGGAAGGAAGGAAGCGCGGAAGGAAGGAAGCGCGGAAGGAAGGAAGCGCAGAAGGAAGGAAGCGCGGAAGGAAGCGCGGAAGGAAGCGCGGAAGGAAGCGCGGAAGGAAGCGCGGAAGGAAGGAAGGAAGCGCGGAAGGAAGGAAGGAAGGAAGGAAGTGTCGGAAGGAAGGAAGGAAGGAAGGAAGGAAGGAAGGAAGGAAGGAAGGAAGGAAGGAAGGAAGGAAGGAAGGAAGGAAGGAAGGAAGGAAGGAAGGAAGGAAGGAAGGAAGGAAACGAGGAAGGAAGGAAGGAAGCGCGGAAGGAAGGAAGCGCGGAAGGAAGGAAGCGCAGAAGGAAGGAAGGAAGCGCGGAAGGAAGGAAGGAAGGAAGCGCGGAAGGAAGGAAGGAAGGAAGGAAGCGCGGAAGGAAGCGCGGAAGGAAGCGCGGAAGCGCGGAAGGAAGGAAGCACGGAAGGAAGAGCGGAAGGAAGGAAGGAAGCGTGGAAGGAAGGAAGGAAGGAAGGAAGCGCGGAAGGAAGGAAGGAAGCGCGGAAGGAAGGAAGGAAGCGCGGAAGGAAGGAAGTGTCGGAAGGAAGTGTCGGAAGGAAGTGTCGGAAGGAAGTGTCGGAAGGAAGGAAGGAAGTGTCGGAAGGGTGTGTCGGAAGGAAGGAAGTGTCGGAAGGAAGGAAGTGTCGGAAGGAAGGAAGGAAGGAAGGAAGGAAGGAAGGAAGCGCGGAAGGAAGCGCGGAAGGAAGCGCGGAAGGAAGCGCGGAAGGAAGGAAGGAAGGAAGCGCGGAAGGAAGGAAGGAAGGAAGGAAGGAAGGAAGCGCGGAAGGAAGGAAGGAAGGAAGGAAGGAAGGAAGGGCGGAAGGAAGCGCGGAAGGAAGGAAGGAAGCGCGGAAGGAAGGAAGGAAGGAAGGAAGGAAAGGAAGGAAGCGCGGAAGGAAGGAAGTAAGGAAGTGTCGGAACGAAGTGTCGGAAGAAAGTGTCGGAAGGAAGTGTGGGAAGGAAGGAAGGGTCGGGAGGAAGGGCCGGAAGGAAGGGGCGGAAGGAAGGGTCGGAAGGAAGGAAGGAAGGAAGGAAGGAAGGAAGGAAGGAAGGGTCGGAAGGAAGGGTCGGAAGGAAGGGTCGGAAGGAAGGGTCGGAAGGAAGGGTCGGAAGGAAGGAAGGAAGGAAGGAAGGAGGGAAGGAAGGAAGGAAGGAAGGAAGGAAGGAAGGAAGGAAGGAAGGAAGGAAGGAAGGAAGGAAGGGCGGAAGGAAGGAAGGGCGGAAGGAAGGAAGGAAGGGCGGAAGGAAGGAAGGAAGGAAGGAAGGAAGGAAGGAAGGAAGGAAGGAAGGAAGGAAGGAAGGAAGGAAGGAAGGAAGGAAGGAAGGAAGGACGGAAGGAAGGAAGGAAGGAAGTGTCGGAAGGAAGGAAGGAAGGAAGGAAGGAAGGAAGGAAGGAAGGAAGGAAGGAAGGAAGGAAGGAAGGAAGGAAGGAAGGAAGGAAGGAAGGAAGGAAGGAAGGAAGGAAGGAAGGAAGGAAGGAAGGAAGGAAGGAAGGAAGTGTCGGAAGGAAGGAAGGAAGGAAGTGTCGGAAGGAAGGAAGGAAGGAAGTGTCGGAAGGAAGCGCGGAAAGGAAGCGCGAAGGAAGCGAAGGAAGGAAGCGCGGAAGGAAGGAAGGAAGCGCGCGGAAGGAAGGAAGGAAGGAGGAAGGAGGAAGGAAGGAAGGAAGGAAGGAAGGAAGGAAGGAAGGAAGGAAGGAAGGAAGGAAGGAAGGAAGGAAGGAAGGAAGGAAGGAAGGAAGGAAGGAAGGAAGGAAGGAAGGAAGGAAGGAAGGAAGGAAGGAAGGAAGGAAGGAAGGAAGCGGCGGAAGGAAGGAAACGCGGAAGGAAGGAAGGAAGGAAGGAAGGAAGGAATCGCGGAAGGAAGGAAGCGCGGAAGGAGGAAGGAAGGAAGGAAGGAAGGAAGGAAGCGCGGAAGGAAGCGCGGAAGGAAGGAAGGAAGGAAGCGCGGAAGGAAGCGCGGAAGGAAGGGAAGGAAGCGCGGAAGCGCGGAAGGAAGGAAGCACGGAAGGAAGAGCGGAAGGAAGGAAGGAAGCGTGGAAGGAAGGAAGGAGGAAGGAAGGAAGCGCGGAAGGAAGGAAGGAAGGAAGCGCGGAAGGAAGGAAGGAAGCGCGGAAGGAAGGAAGTGTCGGAAGGAAGTGTCGGAAGGAAGTGTCGGAAGGAAGGAAGGCGGAAGTGTCGGGAAGGAAGGAAGTGTCGGAAGGAAGGAAGTGTCGGAAGGAAGGAAGTGTCGGAAGGAAGGAAGGAAGGAAGGAAGGAAGGAAGGAAGCGCGGAAGGAAGCGCTGAAGGAAGCGCGGAAGGAAGCGCGGAAGGAAGGAAGGAAGGAAGCGCGGAAGGAGGGAAGCGGGGAGGGAAGGATGTGCGGAAGGAAGGAGGGAAGGAAGGAAGGAAGGAAGGAAGGAGGGAAGGAAGGAAGGAAGGAAGGAAGGAAGGAAGGAAGGAAGGAAGCGCGGAAGGAAGGAAGGAAGCGCGGAAGGAAGGAAGGAAGGAAGGAAAGGAAGGAAGCGCGGAAGGAAGGAAGGAAGGAAGTGTCGGAAGGAAGTGTCGGAAGGAAGTGTCGGAAGGAAGGAAGGAAGGAAGGAAGGGTCGGAAGGAAGGGTCGGAAGGAAGGGTCGGAAGGAAGGGTCGGAAGGAAGGGTCGGAAGGAAGGAAGGAAGGAAGGAAGGGTCGGAAGGAAGGGTCGGAAGGAAGGGTCGGAAGGAAGGGTCGGAAGGAAGGGTCGGAAGGAAGGGTCGGAAGGAAGGAAGGAAGGAAGGAAGGAAGGAAGGAAGGAAGGAAGGAAGGAAGGAAGGAAGGAAGGAAGGAAGGAAGGAAGGAAGGAAGGAAGGAAGGAAGGAAGGAAGGAAGGAAGGAAGCGCGGAAGGAAGCGCGGAAGGAAGCGCGGAAGGAAGGAAGGAAGGAAGGAAGGAAGGAAGGAAGGAAGGAAGGAAGGAAGGAAGGAAGGAAGCGCGGAAGGAAGGAGTAACTTGAGATCTTTTAGCAATACAAGAAATGTACACCAGAAGTGAATTCTGACACAACAGGCAAACAACCCTACCACAAGAATTTAAGCATAAAATAGGCTGAAGAATCTGAAAACTTTGCCAAATAAAACATTTGAATTTGGGGGGAAACAGCTTCAACAGCATGACTCGTGATGTGGATTCTGCTTCAGCAGTACCAAACAGTACCATGGCCAATGTGACTGTATTTCAGGGTCCAAAAGCCAATTTAAAATGTATATATTATTCTTATTTTTTTATACCATAGAAGAAATTTTGCAAAGGAATGTCTTGAGTAAAATTTGAAGAAAATAGAGTGAAGGAAATATGCAATAATTCCCCCATTAAAACATGATCGCTATCTGCAAGCTTGAGTGAAACTATTTTTAAATAAAACATGCAAAATCCTAACTTACTTTACTTAAAATTGCTGTACAGTTATCTTAATAAGTATTTAAAAAGACAAAGACCAAATCTGTCTTTGAATGCAATGTGTACTTCTCCGTGACTGAACTGATCTATTCAACTTCATTGTGCATTCTCTACTTTTGTTCCCAGAACTGCATTTGTGCTCCTGCTCCAACAAACATCTCAGTACTCATTTGCATCTAGCTTCAGTAGTTGCACATTTGTGCACTGATGGGTAACAAATATGGAAGAGATAGATCAAAGAGCTCTTGTGCTTGTGTGAGGAGATGAGGTGAGCCTGACCACAAGGGGTAAGGCAGTAGCCAGCAATGGTGTAATCACTGCAGGGTGTGTTCTTGCTTTTAACACTGTCCTGTCACAGAGCTCACCAGGTTACAGGGACCTTGGGAGACTACTCATGGTGATAAAGAAGGCTAAAACTGATTCTGAAAAGACTAAAGCAGGATCAGATGTACTTCAAAGGACTCACACCTGTATTAACTGATGAGATATCTATGTTCAGAGAAAGCATTTTCTATGCTAATGTCCATTACTTCCTCCAGAGCCAAAATAGAACTGGTAAATAAGAGCAGCTGCAATGAGTTCAGTGTAATAATAACACCAAAGCAAATAACATGCTGTTATCTCAGATGGATCTAAAATGATTAAACCAGAAGGAAGAGAGGTAATTTATTTATCTGTATATGCAATGCAACATTTTTAATATCCACAATATCACCATACTAATCTTCTTTTTAATACAAATAATTTATCTTAATTTTCATTTTTACTAAGCGCTGCTTGATATGTAAGCAATGCCCTCTTGATATTACTCAGAGATTTCCAGTAAAAATACTATTGCTGAAAGGAACTAATTTTACAGCAGAAGTGCTGGAAGTTTTTTGACAATTGTGGTAAGACTGTCCTTGAAATTTGATAATTTTTCAAAAGGTGGCTGCACACTCCCCACATTGAATAACTCATTTTAGATGTAAGATGCTATTGTAGTGATTTCTTTTTTAATTTGTAGTACATCAAATTAATGAGTGGAACAAAAGCTGTGCACTGTCTCTCATCCATTCTGTAGGTCACAAGAATTACAGCCTTTGATTATGCCTCTTCTCTGCCTTCATTTTTAATCTGACATAAAATTATCAGAATAAAATGTAAGGTTTCTTGTGACTAGCATATGTATATTTGAGGGATAGGATAATTAGGAGGACTTCAGACCGCACTTCTGAATTTTTGAAATCAATATTAACCCTGATTAACTATTTCAGACTGGACCTAACTCTGTTTAATTAGAAACAAATTTAACTCTTAATATTTCATTCTTCTTTATTTATATGGAGGAACTAGTTAGCAAATGCAGGGATTTGCTTTCTTTTTTACAGCTGTCTAACATAAGCTCAGACATAAACAACTTCTCCTTGGGAGAAGGGTAGGCATCTATCCAGGGCCTTCAGCAATATTACACAAAGAATGTGTCAGAAACAGATGCTCCGTTTTCCTTTTTTGCTAATATGATGGTTTGGCTGTGGCTAGAAGCCAAGTGCCCACCAAAGCCACTCTATCCCCTCCTCAGCTGGGCAGGAGAAGAAAAATGTAACAAAAGGCTCATGGGGCAAGACAAGGACCAGGAGAGATCAGTCACCAATTACCATTGGGGAAAAACAGACTCAGATTGGGGAAATTAATCAAATACATTTATTCAAACCAGAGTTGGATAATGAGAATTAAAAATAAAACTTAAAAACATCATCTCTCCACCCTTATTTTCATCCCAGACTAAGTTTCACTCCCAGATTTTTCCACCTCCTGCCCTCACTGGCACAGAGACATGGAAAGGGCTGTGGTTGCCTCATCACATTGTGTCTGCCACTCCTTCCTCCTCAGGGGGAAGACTCCTCACACTCCACCCTTGCTCCAGCATGAGACTCTTCCCAGGAGACAGTCCTCCATGAACTTCTCAAATGGGAGTCCTTCCCACCGGGTGCAGTTTTTCCCAAACTGCCTCAGTGTGCACCCCTCCCATGGGGTCAGTCTGTCAGACTCCAGCCTACATGGGTCCCCCATGGGGTAACAAGTCCTGCCAGGGAACCTGCTCCAGCATGGGCCTCCCACAGGATCACATCCTAGCTGAGGCACCCTCTGCCCTGTGAGGTCCTCCATGGCTGCAGTTGGATATGGACTTCACCATGGACCTCCATGGCTGCAAAGGCACCGCTGCCTCGCTGTGCTCTGCTCCACGGGCTGCAGGGGAATCTCTGTCTGTCCGTCTCCACTGACCTAGGTGTCTGCAGAGTTCTTTCCCCTCCCATATTCTCAGTCCTCTCCTCTGGCTGCTGCTGCACTGCCATATTTTTTCTTCTTAAATACAATATCCCCGCGGTGCTGCCACTGTTGCTGATGGGCTCTGCCTTGGCCAGTGGTGGGTCTGTCTTGGAGCCAGCTGGCATTCACTCTAGAGCAAATGGGGAAAGCTTCTAGCATCCTCTCACAGCAGCCATTCCACTTGCTGCCCTACTACAAAAATCTTGCCAAGCTAACCTAATACAGCTAGATGATAACAGTATTTCATTATGGTCCTAATAAATGAGTGACTATTTCATCTCTCCATCTTAAATCCCTACAGCACCATGCAAAGCAGGCAAATATGAATGTATAGGGCAGACTCCCAGTTACCTCAGAGTCCATTGAAGGATCCCATCCTGACAATTCCTATATATTATGCAAGAGGCTATTGGTTGTACAATTTAAGCTTACTCAATACACAATTGTCCCTTTATTCCATCCCCACTTTTATATAAGCTCACGGCTTAAGTGATTTGGGCCTTCAGAAAACAGCAGCTCCACGCTCTAAGCTCACACAAACACAACTCAAACCACCTCTGAATAATGAAGAAAAGGGAACAGTATCACAGCTATCTCTGTGAAGCCACTGGACTGTGGTTACAGAAGCAGGATTAGGAGGTCACTGGAGAAGTAAAATCAACTATAAAGCTAACCGTACTAGAAATGTACTGGAGGAGGCTGTTACATGAGGACTTCAGGCAGACAAAGACAGACCTAGTGAGGGAGGGAATAAGCTGAAAGGGAAGGGGACCTTTTATCCTTTTGAGGCTCAAAGGAAAAACAAGCATGTTGAACCTGGAGTTTCAGCTCCACAAAGGGAAACTTTGCACGTCCATGCAGTTACACTTTGCCTTCTGTACTTGACTTTGCACATACCAAGTGAAGTAAGGGATATCTTTAAATTCAAGCTTTGCCTGGACTGCTATTTTTGGCATTGGAAGCAATAACAACTTGCTCACCAGGGAGTGCAATTATTTACCTCTGCTTCAGCTGGAATTTTTAAGCCCCTTTAATTGATGGTGAAAGGCAATGTCAATTCTAGAAAGGAAGGCTTTGAATATATCCCACTGATTTCCAGTGCATAATATTCAGCCCAAAGAATGTTGAGTTCACATTGTGCATAACTAACATCTTTGCTTACATTAATTACGGAATTAGTCTCATCATTTAATCCTATGTCTACTCATACCAAACATTAAAAACGTCTATTATATTTTTATTTATTTATTCACGTTTTATTTACCTAGCACTCCTAAGTCAAACATCACTTCCTTGGCTATGCAGCATGCTGTGCAATGTAATTTTGCGTCGTCACCCTCAGTGATAAGACAACCCTACGTCTGTTGCATAGCTGTAGTGAGCTGACTTTTGATTTGTGCTAGTAATGACAGATGATGGGTATTTATCCCCCTCCAGTGATGAATATAGCCTTAGTACATACTAAGTTTGGAAAACGCACTGACATTTTTCAGGATAAAAGGTTCTCTATGAACACAGAATATTGCATGCAACGCTACGTTTCTGTCATGGCAATTATTAGGCTTACATTATTACTGCCTTAAATGAAACATGACTATTTTGCCACAAAATGCAATGAAAAAAACTTTAGTCTGGAAGATTAGATTGGGCTTGCAGTCAGAAATAATAATCAGCTTACCATGTGATGTTTTCCAATTTTCTGTATGACAAAAACAGCAGACTAAAATTGTTTTTCGTACTTTCCTGAGGTCATCAGCTCCCTCCAAAAATAAGGGCACTGATTTTTCTAGGCATATATGATAGAAGAAATAACTGGTAAAGCATGCCCAGAAATATGGACCTATTATTTTAATGCACCATACACAAGGCAATCATTTTTGTTAGAACTACTGAGGACCATTTTACCAGTCCAAAAGATAATAAACCAACAAACACACAAATTTAATACTCAAAATTAATTTGCAATAGCCATTGCTGGCCTTGCCAAAAAAGCAGCTCACCCAAAACTGGAAGAGAAAATTCACCCTCCAGCTGTTCTGAAGATAACCAAAATTAAATTCCTTTAAATTGAGTTGGAAAAATAAAAGTTTGTAAATCTCCAAAGAACTTTAAGAAACAAAAATAAACTAAACAAATACCTTAACTGCACACTCTGAATATGAATTTAGATACATTAGTAACATGGGTGTCCAAGCTTCTGTTTATATGAAATTTGATTTCACTGCTACAGTAAAATTTAAATTTATCATATTTATCTGCTAGTCTTGCCTAGAAGAATGCTTTTCTATATACCTAATTAAAAGTTCTTAATTTAGTAGTAGTTTTTAAGAAAGTAATATCTCAAACAGATATACCCCTTGTCTTTTCAATTCGTATGTCAATGAAATCTGAAATGTAATTTAATTTCAGACCAGTTGCTAAAATAAAATAGCTTTTTAAAATAATTTGGCTCAGTTATCTTTTAGTCCAGACCTAGTTAATTGAATGACCCCATATTAATTCATTAGATACAAAGTGAATTTTAAACTTGACAAATAGTTTCTTTAAAAGGAATACATATCAGGTGAGTTTGCAGGGTCAGCCTGGAAACAGGCAGTAATTTATACATTAATTAGCAGCTGTGGGACAAAGCATATAGAGGCATGAGATGTAACTGTCATATTGAGAATACACAGGTTGGTGATGTTTCTTTGAGAGAGATAATATCAGCCTTTCTCTTGTTCTAAACACACCAGAGTACCTATTTTTCACTTCTGTAACAGTTTCCTTTCTTACCATGTACATTTTCAGTCATAAGTTTATTCCCAAGAGATACAAGACTATTATGTCCCGCTGTTTTCCCCTGCTGTCATCACCTTGCCTGATTTTAACATTAATTGATTAGCAGGTTTTGCTATGTATGTGACCTATGGAGGTCTGTTCCTTTTGAAAAGGGTAAAACCACTGCGATGTTAGGAGATACACATGGCAACAACTAGATCTGATTAAAATAAAGTAGTATTTAATGACAGGTAAAGGAATAAATAGCCTGTTTGACAGAACTGTATTTCTGCTTTATGGATGGCCATTCCATGGAAACTCCTCAAAGAGTTTAGACACTATGCTCACAGCAGATAAATCACAGGATTTATTGTGGACAGATGTGGTCACATGTTTCAGTATCCCTAAGGGGAATTTTTCTTCTAAAGTGTATAATAAAATGGAAAGAGCAAAGCACCTAAGACCACTGCTAGAATATGCACATAAAGATGTGCACACACACTCACATATCTCATTCTGCAAGCTTTCAGCACATCTGAGTCAGCCAGTAAAAGGATCTTAGCCCTGTGAGGCTTTGATCATCAATCCAAAAATACAATCTATAAATTATAATCAGCAGAGACATAATGCAATAATTGCAACCAAGGAGTTTCAAAGCAGTCCTGATGCCAAAACGATTTCATAGACACTGAATGGTTTTTGAGCAACACACATTTTTCAAGATATGTTTTTCCACAGAAGATGCTGAGAAAAAAATAAAATAAAATAAAAAGGCTTGGTTAGTCTTGTCTATACTTGGATTACTGCTGCTGGCCCAGAGGATTGAAAAGTCAGAAATAAAATGGGTCTGACCACTGGATGTCACTCTTGACTTAAACCTTGTTATATTAACTGTGTTTCTGGCAAAAGGAAATTCTGGATGTTTCTGTCATTTTGTCTAAATTGCAGTGTGGCTGAACCTTCAGAGGGATGACTGAAGGTTGAAACTGCTGCTCTGCCAACAAATTCCTGAATAATCTTACTTAGATCTTCCTGAACTTCTCCTCAGTTTCCCAATCTGCAAATCATTACTGAAGTGAAACCACTCTTTTTTTATCCCTCGGAGATAAGGGATTAAGATTAAGAACTAATAAAGCAGAAGACCTGTGGCTGAGGAGCACTGTGAAAATACTATCACCAATACATACATAATCTAGAAAATATCATTTTTACAATACTGTGGTAGCATATTGTGCTACGGTATAAAATTACAGAAGGGTTTGGGTTGCAAGGAACCTTGGAGATCCTCTAGCTCCAACCTCCCCATCAAGTGCAGGCACACCTTCCTTTAAAACCAGGCTTCTCAGAGCCCCATCCAGCCTGGCCTTGAACACTTCTCCAGGGATAGGGCATTCACAGTTTCTCTGGGCAACCTGTGCCAATGCCTCTGCATCCACACAATAATACCCTGCTTATTTCTAACCTAAAACTACCCTGCTACTACTACTGCAGAAGTACTTTTCAGGACTTTTTGAGTACTCTTGCCAGTACTACTGTACTTTCCAATAAGTAACATGCATTTTTGGACAGTAGATAGTCACACTTTTAGTCAAGGTAAATATATAAAACTAGAAATACAATGTTTCATGAAATAATGTTATTAGAGTTTTTTCTTAGATCTGACGGTTATCAAATGACAATTTCAATTGACGATTGAAAATAGAAATCTCTATTATATTCAATTCAGTCATTTCACTAAATTGTGTTGAAAACATAATGGTCACAATGTCGGTGTAGAATTTTTGTGAGATTCATCAGCACTTAGCTTACTGGACCTTACTGGAGAACTTCTCTGAGAAAATTTCTGAGTGATTTCTCATTAGATTGGGGTGCTCTGTTTCAGGAGGGTCTTGGATGGCTAATCAGCTGCAGGTGGTCCCTAGGCAGGACTCAGATCTTGCACTATCAAAACCGCATCCCACTCTGTCTCAAGCCCTAGTTCTCACATGTTTTTAGAGCACCTCGTATACTAGTAGTCCATTATTTACCTGGATTTTCAATGAAACAGATTTTTTTTCTAAAGAATCCAGGTTTTGTTTCTGTAGCTGTTCTCCACAAACACAAAGAAGAAAAGGGAAAATCAGGTGGGGATCCATGGTGACCTCTCCTGATTGGGCTCCTCAGGTGAGAGCAGGAGAGCAGCCTGCCCCACCACCAGTCCTGATATCCATTTATCACCGCATTCTCATAGGGGCTGTGTACAACAGAGCCAGGGACTTCATGTTCGGAAGAATGTTTTGGGCATGCAAAAGATTTATTATGGGATGTTCAGCACAAGAACCAGGAAGGACCTGGTTGGATGGGGGGGAAATAAGCATGGAAGAGAGCCAAAAGAGCATGCAGTACAGCCAGGAAAAAAAAGAAAAAAGAAAAATAAAAATATGGGAGGTGAAAGAGACCATTCAAGTGCAAACAGGTATGGTTAGGACACTTATCTGATGTGGACTGTGCCTGATCAGTGTGGTCTGCTTTGTCTCCTCATTAAAACCCATTTCTCACTCCTCCCTTGGGCAAGGCACCCTATTCTGCATGTGTCTGGGCATGGGAAATCTACATGCCAAGCAGCTGGCATGAAAACATACTGATCTGTCTTTGGAAAATGGGCATAACAACATTTTCCTCTTGCTTTCTCCCAGTATTGTAAAATGGAAAAGGCTTTGGAGAGTACTGCAGCCATTTACAGGAAAACTGACTCCAACAGTGTTAATCTGTCAGAATCACAGGTATTCCTGCTCACTGCTTCCTGCATGCAAGAGGAAATTTATTGCCAATAAACAAAACAAAGGGATGTGAAGTCACAGCTCCATAATAGTTTTCTTCGTGTCAAAAGCTCGCAGTTCATTTAGGACCATTAAGAGATGCACCACATATGGAGACAAAACTCTAACAATGGTAGCACTTCACTTCCCAGATAGTCAGCATTGTCCTTCAGCATTTGGTGTCTTCTACTTCATGCTTACAGAAAACACATTGAACAATATGTTTGCTTTAAGCAATTAACTGTGGCCTAAAATAAGACCAAGTCTTTCCTTGCAAACACCCTGCAGTCATTATTCAGTGGTGGTGATGAGAACTGGGTTAAACACTTAAAACGAGAAAAGTTGTGCAGGGTAAGTGACCAAACTCATGGGAACTAGAACCAGGAGAAAAGGGCAGAAAGCCAGAGGTTAAGGAAAACGGGTAGAACTAACTGCTCCTTTTGATACAGACCTAACATACAGAAATACCACATACATAAGTCTGTTGCCTTGTATTTCTCATTTCCACAGAAAATTTGTTTAAATTTATTTTAAACATTATTTAAATATTTTAATTAGATTTTTAAATATTTAATTATTTAAATTTATTTCTAAACTACTACCCTATTTTTTCTGACAGCAATTTTTCATAGCTGGCTATGAAATTAAAATAATATATCCTATTCACACTAGTCTTCTGTGAATGAGAGACTCCATAGTTTAAACTTCTCCATTTCCTGTTTATTCACTTTCTCTTCTCTCAAAGTACAGGAATCCTATTATGTGTCTGAAATGATAATTTCCTATGCAACATAAATAAGCAGTCTACTGGCTGGTAATTATTATTATGTACCTTGTACAGTCATTGCACTTGATACATGCAAATAATTACCTTACCTATAAAAACACCTATATGCAAAAGTCTGAATTGGTTGAATGGTCTGTTTATCACTGATAGTTTGACCAGCTTGTTTTTCCTAAAATCAGCCAAAACACTGTTTTTCTTTATCATGGAACAGTAGAGATTTCCTATAATGGCAAGTTTCCATGGAGAACATATGTAAATTTTGTCAGTTTGAATTTTCAAACTCCTGGGCAATGAGATTTGTTTGCTAATTCAACATTGGAAGCAACAATAGCAACAAAAAACCCCAACCAAACCCAAAACAAACAGACAAAAAAACCCCAAACAAACCCAACAACAAAAAGCCCCAACAAAACAAAACAAAAAACCACCAATCAAAAAAAAAAGGCAGCAGAAGAAAAAATAGGATAAATTCCTTATCATCTATAAAGAAAAAACAGTAGAACCTGCAGTGTACTGCCATAGATAGTGTGGTTACTGCCTTCCTCTCTATCTCCTAGCATCTGCAGGATCCCAACAAGTAGACAACATGAAAAGCCACTGCCACCAGTGAAATCAAGCATTCCGTGGCATGCATACCATTTCTGTGTCTTTACGGATCTAAGCATGAGATACCTTGACATAGATACATCTATAGAAAACATTAGAATTATTTCAAACTGGCTGTAAAACTTGTTTGTTTATGCTTGTGTTGTGGCGTCAGGCAGGTTACTCAGACACAAGGATGGTGTACCGAAGCATCAGCCTCAGACTTTACATTCATTCTGAGATGGTTCACACCTTTATGTTAAACTTCTGTGTTACCTTGAAGACATCTCATCTTTGTCACATAAAAATACTACTTCATTGAAATAAAGGCAATCCGACTGCTAAATACCCCTTGTGTACTTCTAAATGAAACCTAATTTTGCGTTTGATAACTATCGTAAAAAAAAATAAAATTACCTGCATATGTGCTATCTTCTATTTGCTGACAGTCTTACCTCTCATCTCCTTGGCTGAACACAAGATGGGATTTGCTGAATGTTTCAATTTGAGAGCTTAAAGGTTGTGGCTGGAACCATGAAGTTTATATTTATATAAATATTATACACCTACCAATTAAGGAAAGGAGAAAGTGATAAACAGATCATCAGAAAGCTCCTCAGTGTGCTAAAGTCTAAGAAGAAACTGAGATGTGACATGAACTAAACAGCTAAATTGAATTCAGAAATGAATACATAGGCTATAGAGGAAATATAAATATATTTTCTGTTTCTACACATGAATACACTTGTATTTAGTGAGTTATATTTCACTGCCAGCCTCCAAATGGATTATATTGATTCAAGGCTTTTTTTTTTGATACTAGTAGGAGGCATGAAAACAAAACTGGAAAATAAGTAGGATTAGAGTGTATATAAAGATTTTGATTCACAAGCACTGGCTTAACATTGTGCTTAAATAAAATGTAATTAAATTACTGTTGCTTATAGCTGATTTTAATCCTATCAAGAATGTAATAAAGAATGGCTTTACATAAAGCAAAGTACTTTCAACTCCAAGTAAACACATTGTTTAAGCACAAGATATTTCCTGTTCAAAAAGTAAGTTTTAGAAGATATTTGTTTCTGAAGGATAGCAGTATCTTGTATTTTCAGGAAGGAAAAAAAAAAAATCATTCACTGTTTTCTTTAGATCTCTACTTCTCTTGATAAAAAATACCAAACAATGAGCCATGGAAATCAGTACTTTGCTCAAAGGAAAAACTGATTATTGCCATCACCTTCATCATACAAAGCCACAAAAAGAACAAAATTAGAAAAGGACTACACATCATTAGCATATTAAACACTTTACCCTTTCCCACACTGAGAAGGTAAGTATTCTACCATGGCTTAAGGAGGCTGCATTTCCACTAGTTAAACTAAAGAATTTACTTGTCCTGTAAGTGGGTGAACTCTTGTATTACATTATAAAATCCACTGGCCAACACTAGACCCATCAAGTCTCATGCATTCAGAACAAGCCTTATGTGTGTGTTTATCCTCCCCCTGAATGCCAGTCACTCCAGAGTTTGTGCTGCCACAGTGCTGCCTCTTTCATGCTGGATGAAACTTAAGCTTTCCCACTATTGCAGAAGTTTAAGAGTGGCATGAATTCTAGGAGAGAAAGCTGAGAATCCAGAAGATCACTCACATATATGTGAAAAAATATTTTCTTAGTCTTTGTGGGGTGAATGCAACTCAATCCAGCTTCCTGGTACTACTGTGGTTTGGTTTTTTGTTTGTTTGGGGTTTTTTTAATTTTTTGTCTAAATCCGAAGCAGTAATCCAGGTCCCAGCTCCACCATCCCATACTCTCAGCTCAAGCATAGGGAAGCTACACTGACAGTACCTCTCTAATGCATGGAAGAGAATCTGCCACATCCCTGCCAGCTGCCACTTGCTGCTGATTTTCAGTATCCATTTGAAGCTAGTTCTCCTACTCCTAATCCTTATTCTAAGTTTTTTCAAGAAAGAAAGTCAGAAGACAATTCTACACCTTCAGCCAAGGATAGTTTTTCATACATCAGTAGGAAAATGCAATGAATAACTTTTCAGTATGAAATTGCAATGGAATTTTAAAAACAACTATTGGCAAATTCTAGTTACAGGAAAATTCAGCCTTTTATCACAAAGCTATTTCTCAGTTATATGCACAAGATCTGCTTATGGAAATCAGTATGGAAATCCATTTTCTTCTCTCTTGCATAAGACTGGGAATGAGAAACAGTCTATGCTAATGATTTTTTGCAACTATCTTTGCTGGTGTCTGAAAGCTTCACAGATAATCAATTTTCATGAGACATGTGAAATCAGCAGTTGCACGATCGGTCTGCCAGAGGCAGATTCATGCCAACTTACATTTTATTTTGGGCACCCAAAAAATCAAACACTATGGGGTTTGGTTTTTGTTTTGTTTTCAGAACACTTGACATCACAGAGTGAGCTTTGTTATTTAAAACATAGCTTTCACTTGACTCCAGCTGCAAGGACTTCACATCTCCACCTAACAAAGCCTAGATTTGCAAGGCAGTTGAAAAGACAAGATCAAGACAGACTCTATTTTGAATTAGTATCCCAAATATCTGTACCTACAGGAAGCCAACAGGTAGTCACCTTGACTTCAAATAGTATTCTTAGTTCTATACAGTGCAGATATGAATGAGAAAATCATAGCAAAAAGGTACTGCTGAAATTTATAACACATAATAACATTCCTTCTTCACATCCAAAGATACACTAGAGCAATTTCGAAGAAGTAGTTCAGTTACTCATTGATCTGATGATGCCAGATGAAACCCTACTAAACACTTCCCAGATTAAGTATATTTTCATACAATGTAGTAACAAGAGTAGACTCTTGTCTCAGTGAGTATTTAGTCAGGACATTTTCAACTCGTCCCAGAAACAGTGAATAAATAATATTAATTAGAAATTTCATTAAAAATACCAATTATCTACTGCTGGGGACTCTGGCATGTTTTACCTGCTCAACATGTGTCTAGTTAGATTAAAATGTTCTTTGAGGCACAGACTGCTTTTATGCCTTATGCAATATTCTTCATGCTTAGCAAATAAACAATATATGTTTTGCATATTTACTATTGTTAAGTAGTTATCATCTATTAAAGGATCTTTTTTCTTCTGATTTTAAAAGACATGAAAGAAAAAAGCAAGATTTAGCTCTAATGTTTGTTAGAAGAACAATTTCCAGTTCTTCATTGTGATAGTTTCAGTTTATATTTAAACTCTTGCTTAGAACTGGGAAATGGTTCATTTTCAGCTGCATTAGATCTATTGACCAATTCAACTTAAAAGCTCAAAACCCAGCAACTTAGGCACAGTTCAAGTCCTTCCGCTCCATTTTTTTTGACATAAAAGCACCGCCTTTAAGAATTAAAAAAAATCAGATAAATTTCATGTGGCCAACCAATGTGAAAAGAAAAAAAAAAAATTATTTTTTTTTTCTCCCATGTTTTGCAAACACAGGAAGGAATAAGATCACTGTTAGGCACAGACTTGGAAATTAATTCCTGCTGTCATAAATTTTGCATCGGCAATTAAGTCATCCTTGAGAACTGAATCTAGTGGGAGAAATCTCTGTATTCCAAAAGCTTGGAATTTTTCTCTATGGGTAGAATAATGAATTCAGCAGTTCCTGCTGGGACTGTGATTATGACCAAAGTGATCAACAAATTTGTGTATGCACATACATGAGAGAGCTACTGACTTTGGCTTGGGGATGAAAGCATTTTATTCAAGGCTATTTTTGGACAAATTAGACAAAGAGCCCAACCATGGTGTCTTGTGTGGGTATACACTGTCAAAAATGACTTCTCCGGCTTTGGGAGGTAAGGGAAAGGTAAGGAAAGAAAGAAACTTGTGTTCAATACTTGGCTATGTTCTATTCTCAGCAACTAACTCAGGTCTGCTTGTTACAATATTTATATATATGCTGTATACATACATACATATCTATATATACACATATATACATATATATATACATATACATTGCATACATATACATACATATACTCGGACAGAACTAGCACATATTCTACATCACAGAACTTACATACACCCACACCACATTTAAAGACTAATGACTTTCTAAGAAACTGATTTAGGAATACTCTAAGAGAGGAAGCCAAATAGGAAGTAACTCACAAGAACCTGTATGAAAAGTAAAAAAGTGCTTAATGCTCCAAACTGAATTTGAGACAAGCTACCACTCTTGGCATTTCTGTTTTTGTTCTTCTTACTGCTAAAAATTACAATCTAACAATTAAATATTTTATTAGTGGCTACCTTATAGGAGTGTCTGTGACCTGGGAAAATTATGGAATCCACAGAAGAAAGAACACTTTTCCTTCCATATAGTCTAAAAAACTGATGCAAATTTAAAACTCAGAATGGCACTTTCAGCCTGATTTCCTCTGTCTAAATTCAAAGTCAACTGAACATATGAAATATGAATGTATGAATTAATATATGAATATATGAAAGTTGCATATAAGATCTTAGATCTTGATCTAGATCTAGAGTTCTGTATGTTTCACTGAGGATCTGCTCTAATTACAGTTAACACACTTCCCTGAGAGGCTGCATGTATAATTCAAAGATGAACCAGGTTATTGTCTTAGGCAGATTTGCCACTGGCTCATTATGAAAATCATAAAGAATATGACCTAATGGCAGTTGTACCAATAAACTGATACAGAATGCTCTGCCAATACCCAAACTTCTGTACTCAAATGAAGTAGCCTTAGGGAATGCTTGTTCTCAAAACCTACTCAAGACTTTTGTCTGGTTCAGCCATTCAGCCTGATTCCAGGGGGGAATTTGGGTGACACTGGTACCATAGGTGGAACAAGACTGAATGGTATGGTCATAGACTTGATGAAGCTGGCTGGTCAGACGTGGCAATTACATCTATTTCTAATGCAGAGGATACAAGCTGAAAATGGTAAGGAAAGTTAAGAAAATAGAAGGGCCGGGTTATTTTCATTTTAGAATTTGAAGTGTAATTAGCAGTTACATAAATGTTATTTCTTTCTTGGTTTTGTTAGCTAAGTCAGTATTAAAAAGGGATCCTGATATTCAATACTCACATTAATCTGCTCCAGGGAAGCTAACTTCAGGAAGAAGTAACTTAGGAAGAACATGTAAAGCTCAGTACAGGAACATATGACATATGATGAGCAGATCAGGGAATTGGTTCATGCAGATGGAAGAAGGTTAAAGGTGGGAGATAACTGATGTGCTTCACAGCAAAAAGAAACTTGTAGAAAAGACAGTGTCAGAGGTTGCTCAGAGGCACAGTGAAAGGACAAGAGGTTGCAAGTAGGAATAAGCATAATTCCTAATGTTCAAAGGTAAAAATATCCTTTTGGGGTCATCAACACATGGACAAACTGCCCAAGCAGTACCTCCTTGAAGGTTCTCACAACTCAGCTGAGTAATCTGACTTCATTTTGAAATGTGTTTTGCGTACCAAGAAGCTGGACTAGATGAGCCCCAGATGTCTACAGCGGTGAAGAATTTCTTTCACATTATGTTCAAGATATTAAGTTCTTCACACAGGCAATCCAGACAGAAGAAAATTAAAAAGACTGTAGCCCTGGAAGAAGTCAGCAATTAAAATACTGGTGCACTTCTCCAAATACCACTGGTAACTGATAAAGGAAGAGACATTCTACATGTCTGACATTCAGGATTTTTATCACTAGACAGTTTGAAATCTGTGCATGGCACAAGCCAGCATGGATACAGCAACACCAGTAAGGCTGGGGGTGCTGCATATTTAGTGTTGTATGAGTCTGGCTCAGCCTACCAGATGGTTTCAGACTAACCATAAGAAATACAAGTTTTTACTTCCTGGGGGAGAAAACAAAATCCTGAAAGGCAAAAATCTGTAGCAAAACCTTTGGCAGACCAGCACACAAAAGCAAAAAATGTGGAGACTTTTGTGCAAAAAATACACTAGACTCTGAGGTGATGGCATTAATTCTGTTCTGTATTTTGCTTTGTCTTTAGGAGGAAGAACTTGAAAGTTATCTGCCATGAGACAATTCAAATTTTAGAAAAAGCGTAACCTATAATTGCAAAACCTCTTTGTTTCTTTGTGCAAGACATGTTGCAAATGTGAATTCGGTTTGAATAGTTATCTGTATTTTCCAATAATACTTAACTGCATTTTTGAAGTTGTAGCTGTATTTATCTGAGTATGTGTTTCCTTTCACATATTTCTAAGGACTAATAATTACATTCTTTGTCTTGGTAACAGCACTAAGTGTTGTAAAGAAGCAGCCAAGAATGCCTGTTTAGAGGGAGAACAACATGCTTTGCAAGGGAATTGCAAGTGAAGTGGAAGCTAAATCCAACATTTTTCCAAATCCATCCATGTTTGCCGTTACAGCAATTGCAATATAGCAGCATTACAACAGCAACACTATATTTAAAATTAAGCAAATACAGTGTAGTAAAAAACCAAAACCAACCTAACCAAACAACAAAACAAAACACCAAAAAAAAGCAAAGAAACCAAATCAAACAAAACAACAGCAACAAAAACCCCCTAACCAAGAAGTGTAAGTAGATGGACAAAGAGCACATTTTTTTCTCCTCTTTGTCCTTAGTCTGTGGTAGGATTGGAGAGTAATATTCAAAGAACATCCACTTTTCCAGTCCCTAGTGTACTATTTAAGAGAGAAATATTTCAGACAGATTACATGAACTGCTGCTTAGTTAGTAAAGACAGAGAATCAGAATAATCTCTTAGGAGAGTCATCAGCTTTGATTTTCTTTCTACTTCTAGAGGTCATTGCTTCCTACCTCCTGCAATGAAGCTCAGCAGTTTTGTAAAGGGCCATTAAAGCAAATTATAAAAGAAATCCGGATCTTCCAAATTCATTATCTCCATTTCTCCTGTCACAAAAACTTGTAATCCGAGGAGGCACCAGATCTGCTCTCTGCCCTGGTACAGATGTGAAACAAGATGTTAAATATGTGCTCTATCTCCATGTAAAAAATACATTACCAGACACAGCAAACAAAACATATATCTAAATTATGTGTAAAATACTATTACTTTATTCATACAGGAAATGTAGTTGAACTAAGAACAAGTATTCAAATATAATTGAGAACTACTTAATTTTGTAAGCTTTTCCATTGCATGTGGCACTTCTTTCAGACACAAGACCTCTTTAATTCATTTCTGGTGAAGGAAGCAAATTAGTTCTTGCCTATGCTATCTGTTACTAATTGCAATAATTCCTTCCAGTGCAATAACATTAAAAAGATGCAGGAAACCCAATTCCTAAAGCATTTTTAATGCAACTTCCATTCTAGGCAGTATAATGACATTAAAACTCTCTGGTGTACTGTGCAAATGGGTAGAGATGTACTATGCCTACTCTGGCTTCTCAGTGAGAGTGAAAGCAATACAATATTGATGAGGTGGGATCTGGCAATGAAGAAAATTCCCCTTCTCTGAAGCAGCCAACTGTTATAAGCTAATTCACAGAGCTAGCTCTCTTCTGACAAGTCCCTTCACTGACACAGAAAGTGACAGGCACAGGAGCTGTGTCTCCAGCACTGTCTCTGCTAATGTCCTCATGGGCTACCCTGGCAGAAGATAAGCAAAACAGAAACACTGATGTTACCTGAACATCAAGCCCAAACAACAACATCTGCAGTGTTGCACACAGACAGTTGGATTTTTGGATTTTTTTATTATTTTTTTATTATTTTAAGCAGGGGCAGAGCGAATGTTATGAAAAAATTGGGTCCTGATTAACAGTGTAGGCAAGACATTCACTGAGGAGTCCCAGAAGAAGGGGGTCTCCTGGGAACAGAGAGCAGCTGTGCTTGGCAGCTTCTGGCTGCCTGTTGCTCTGGCAGCCAGCACTGGGGCTCCCAGGGCCAGCTGGGGACAGGACAGAGGCACGGGCACATCTCTTCTGAGCAGCCTCCACTGCCAGGGCTGCACTCCCTGAAGAGCAGAAGGCTGTTGACTGCCATATGAAATTGGAGTACGAGCTGCTGGTAGGGAGCTCAGGGAAATCACGCAGATGCTGCTGCCCTGGCAGGCAGAGGAGGCAGAAAAACACTTGCCTCCTGTGTTACCAAGACAGAAAATCCCTCACCACTTCTGATGATGATGACCTGCACTACGGGAGAGAAAAGAAGGGCACCCATTTTACACATATGAATGAATAATTTGTGTGTAACGCATTTCAATCCCGTAATTCTATGTGCAAGAAGAAGCAATGATACATCATAATTTTTTCCATTGCTTTTTCCAGACCTTTTGCAAAAACTTTGCAAATCTGACTCAAAAAACACTCATGCAGAAGCAATAATGCATAGAGAAAATTTTTATCTGCAAGACTTATTCAGAATTAACCTGCTCACTTTAGTAAGGGATTACTTGAGTCCTACCATCAGTTAGACAGTAAAATTATTTAACTTAGTCTGAAACAAATTTGCATCATAATCAAAACACAGCTACAACTAAAGAATAAAGCTCTCCCCTTTCAAAAGAAAGAAAAAAAAAAAGGTAAAACCACAGCCAACTAGATTTATAAGAAATCCTAATTACTAAGATATACATGAGAAGATTAGTCAAATCTATAAAGAAAAGAAGTCATTGGATGGATAGTGAAGGTTGAATTCAAGGAAGCAGATTAAACACAGGTGGCTCAGTTTCATTTAGAGTTTTTACTGTATGCCAAAACCCCTAGTTGTGATACAGCTGAAGTAAGTATGGAAAAGACATCTTGCGTATGAGAGTGAACATCTGAACTACTTGTTTTGAAGAAGAGATTAAGTTAAATGTTCATGAAGGCCAGAAATCATAAATGAAACTGTGAAAAAAACCCACTGAGATATCAAATGAAACTTAGATCCAGTAAAAACTATATTAACCATATAACTATATTAACCAAAAGGATTTTTTCCATATCATCCATATAATACAGAAAAAAAGAGGTGGGATTAGATATAATTCAAAATAGTTGTACCATTCACTCTTCTGTTACACATGATTGCTATATATGTATATGATTATACTCTGCAATATGTCAGACATTTACCATGCAGGATATAGCTGAAACTTTTCCATTTTTATTCTCTGTAAGATACTTTGAAGGGTTGTACAAAGGTGGAAGCATTAGTCAAAGACAGGATGTTGTTTGGAAAATGTCTTTGCTTTCTCACACTTTCATGTCTTAACACATAACAACTTGCACCTCACTTCCTATGTTCAGACTCACAATATGTTTCAATATTTAGGAAAAAATTTACAAACAGAACCTGTACTCACAAGCAGAGAAGCTATACATTACCTTTACCAAACACATAGGATTAGCATCATCAGGTTTAGAGATCTCAAACTTAAGCCTCCTTATGCTCAAGTCTACTTATGACATAGATTCAAAGCCTGCTCCAAACTTTCAGCATGACTCACTTTTCACAAAGAGCTGTGCCACATTGTTTAGGAAACGAAAGGAAGGAAAATGTAGGACTATTATGAGCAGCCCTTTACACACTGAACAGTCATTCCTAGAAATGTGTAGAAGTGCTGTTGATGAGCAGCTATCTGCAGCTTTAGCAATCCTCTGGGTACTCTACACCCAGAGACGTAATCCACTTGAGCCTGGCTCTTGTGGATGCACAAAAGGAGATTATGTGCACAGTACTTTTACTCTCCTCAAATCCTGTGCAAGGGGTATTCAGCCTGTACTGCTGGGTGATTAAACACTGTGCTATAACCTACACTGGTGTCCCAGTGGTTATGGTACCAGTTTCCTCAAAAATGAAAAAAAGGTGTTTAAAACTAGGATAATGTCGTTTACCACCCTAAGCAACCAAAAAAAGCTGTTCCTGTGGAAGGCAGCATCCCTTCTGTGGCTGAGAAGATGTTACTCCTTTGCATGTGCATTTGGTGAGACGGAAAGAACACTACTGCAAAGTCCTTTAAGAACAGCCAGCAATAAGCTATCAAGCCATCTCACACATATTTACATCCAAAATCTGCAGTCTTTCAGACATGGTCTGGCCTGTAAGTTAATCAGTGCTTACTACTCCCATTTATTAAATAGAAATTGGTATGTCAAACCATATTTCAAATGCTGAAGCACTTGTGAGAATGTCTCTCACTGAAAGGCTCTGTAGAAAAGACCTCTGGAGATAGAGAAAATAAAAATTTTTTCTAATTTGCACAATATCTTTCTTTGTGTTATTCAGAATGCCATGAAAGAATGAGAATGAAATTATGAAACATGTAAATATTTATGTAGCACAACTTGTCTTGCCAAAGAAAAAGCCAAAAAACTCAAAACCAAACAGAACACAAAACCCCAAAGATATGAGATGAGCAGAAACCAGGTGGACTGACCAAGAGATGTGTTCCAGTATGGCTGGCTGCTATATGTTTTACATGCCATGAAAGATCATAAAAGATGCATACACTTCTAACTCACATGAAGGTCACTTTAGCAGTTCACTTCTAATTCCATCTGGTTCTGCATTTAATTTTCACTCATGAAACAAACAGTTAAAATAGCTTTCCTGTTTCTATGTGTCTTTGAAATATCTGTTTGGGTTCTTTTTCATTAGGAACAAAATCATCAAGATTTATGTGCCAGTAATTTTTAAAAAGTGCCATAATCTTCTCTAAAACAATGTATGGATTTAGATGTATTAATTTCTGTAGGAAGTTAAATCATTACTAGGTTTTGGGTAAAAGAAAAAGGACAGGGGAGGATGCAAGAATTTCCAGAATAAAGGACCAATGAATCTCAGAAAAAAGGCTTGAAAAGCCTTGAAAAGGCTATTGCCTTTTTTCTTGAAACTTCTTTTAAAGATAGAAGAGGGCTAATGCTCAGTGGAGTCTCCTCATACTACTGACTTGCACATCTAATTTTTCTTCCCAGGACTCACGATAGAGACAAAAAGACCTTTAAGTAGACAACTACTCAGACCTTTCATTTGGATTCCAAAGCTTTGTCTGTCCCTAGTTTTCCCTCAACTTCTTTTTGAAATGACTTTTCACTTCTTTTTTCCCTTATCAACTGCATGTTGCCTTATTTTGATGATCCCAGATTTCATACCTAATTAATTTCTCCATATACCTAAGAACCATTCAGAAGAACAGATACTTCCCACCTAAGTCATAAAGAGACATTAGGTATTGTATTTTAAAATCCTGACTGAAACACTTTTCCTACTAGTGTAGCACAGCACAGCAAATGAATAACTGTACAAAGTGGAACAGCTCCAGCGAGGAGTTTGATTATTTATGGTCTTAGAAGCTGTAGTCTCTGGTTCCACTAAACCCCAAGATCTCCTGGATTCAGTACAGCTGTTCATAGTACTGCACACTGTTCTGGTTTTGCTTGCAAAATCCTTTCTTCCTACCTTCATGTGAACACACATTGAGCAGAGCAGAAATGAAAAGCCTGGATATTTCACAAATGAGCATGAATAACGCTGAGATAATGTTTTACAATTTTTTAATGTTGTAAAAATGTCATTATTCAGTCTGGTTGACATTAGCTGGGATAATACTACTTATAAATTAGTATAAATTAACCAAGCTATGAGGATTATTAACAGGTATGGCTGTATTAAATACCACTGAAATTCTGCCTGAGTTTAATGAACAGAGAGATGTGTAACACTGGATACAAGTCAGTAAAATGCAGTTTCTTCAGATAGATGGAAACAGAAATATTTGTGCATATAGAAAGAATAATTCATGGCCTTTAATGAGTGGATATTTCCTTTATTTTCCATTCAAATATCTTTCTTCAGCAATCAACATTCTTCCCTACTATAAAAGCAGTGGTTTATACATCAGTAAGAAATAGATGGGTTAGGGAAAATGACCAATAGGGAAGCAGGAATTTACAGTTGACACAAAATTGTCATTGCTGCAGTGTGAGATTGTACATGGCTTTTATGGAAGCTGTCTGCCTTTCTCTTTGCTATCAGCTCTGCTCCTGACATATCCACAGACGGCTGAAGCACTATCTCACATTTATAATTAAGTGGTCTAATTCCTGGTTCAATAATGACTTATTCTGTGCAATGTGAAACCTTTGAATAATCAAGAGACCAGCATTTGCTTTGACTAGAAACACCTTCCTCTTACCTCCATACCATGTAATGTTTTTGTTCAGCTATGTGATATATTATAAATTACTCTTTTTTTTTCCTTTCTCTTTTCTGGTACACTAATTTAAAAAAAAAATCTGAAGGCTTGTGACTTAGCTAATAAATATGTTTCTTTTGCAGTAGAAAATGATAAACAATCCCTTATATTCTGAAGTCTAGTTTTGAGCTGTCAATTTTTTTAATTTTTTTTTTCATTTCCATGAAAATAGATTATCTGGTAGAGAGTCACTATTCAAGTTCACACACTTAAATAGAAATTTCTCTTTTAAACTAAATGCTCCATCTCTAAAGTAGCTCAAAACATAGCCATTTACATCTGTTCCCTGAAAACAAATAATCAGCTTCATCATTTGTAGAAATAAGAAATAAGGTGGGTAATAGAACCTCTATTCTCAGGAAGTTCTTTTGTTCTCAGGAATTAATTTTGCTTTGTCTTCAAGCCAAAGTATCACCAAAAATACTGTTTAAAAAACTGAATAAACCCCAAATTCAATATTGCTGAAAACTCTGTGCTGCTCAAAATGAAAGGGCATTTATTAAAAGAGCTCTTCTTCATGAACCTGTATGTATATGACCATAAAATATTTATCTGGCTCCTAGAATAAAAATCATACAGTTATAGAATCACTCTTGTATTTGCATTAAATTTGCTTTAAATCCTTGATATTGTACTATTGTTGTCAAAGATTTAATAAGCTTTCATAGGTAAGCTGTAGGTGTCAAAAATATGTCATAATATGGTAGTTTTAACAAGAGTGATGTATTTTTATCCATTTCATCACTTTCCAAATTGAATGAAGTTTTGAGAAACCTTCATTTTGTACCATGAAACTAGAAAGCACTTCTTTCATCAAGACATCTCCCTAGAGGAAGTCACAGTTCACTTCTAAGAAAGCCTGTGTTAAAAAGGAGTCTGCTTCACGAAACCTACAAAGAGAGCTCCTGGTGTATGCAGTAAAATCTCTGCATATACAGGAATGATGTGGAAGGGCAGTAAACAGTAGTAGTAGCAGAAATGTACCCAGATGACCCAGACCTTCGTACTCTGACAGTAGAGTACTGTGTTTTCTTAACGCACTAGAGCAATGACAATGGAGAGGAAAAACCTCAGAAGGATGAAAGTGCTTTCACTTTGTTTTATCTTGCTTCTTGTATCTGGTGAAGTCTGCAGCATTCCCGTGTAGGAAAGCAAAAATTTGGTTTCTACCAACTCTGATGAATCGCTACAGGCTGTTGCAGAGATTCACAGCGATTTTAACTCACTACCATGGTTTTTGGGGACAATGCTGATATTCTGAGGGCTTTGCCACTTGTTGTGTTTGAAGCTGTGTTTAAATTTGGTATGGATACATTATGACACTTTCATGCTCCTTTTTTTCTCCACAGAACACATACATGAAGCATAACCATTTCCTGTCTGGTTTATTATAAACATAAATGAGATCTAAGAAACTCAGTAAATGTACAGAAGTACTCGCAAAAATTGTGGGGAGGCTACAGATGATTTTTGGTTAAGGACTACAGTAAAATCAGAAAGACACTGATGACCTTTTAAGGAGATATAATTTCTATGAATATAGATGTTTCACAGAGTTTTCAGTTTTTAGCTGAGAGGTAGGAAAATTGTTCTGGCCTATGTTTGATCTCAAAGAAATGATTACTAGAAATGGAGCCATTAATTATCTATTGAATGAATAAAAGTAATCATAATTTTGGTACACTTCTTTAAGTATCCCTCACTTAAGCGGTACTTTAAATCCTGTCCTACACATTCTGCACACACCAAACAAGTAATCTTGAAATCATGATTTCTAATTGTTTGATGAGATGATATTTAGGTATTATATATATATACATATATATCTGAGTGTTCTCCTGAGGTAACACAATGAAACACAGGGATAATGCCTCTACACACTCTCACTGTAGTTACTTTTCAAAGTCATTGCTACAAATTCATAAAGACTTGATTATTAAAAAATTAGTACTTTTTTTCCTCCTCAGAAAAGACACACAAAAATATTCTATCTTCCAGTAGGTGAAACACACCACTATTTTGTTTACTTCCAGATAATATCCTCCCTGAGGCATGGGTCTTCTGGCATCCAGCACTTCTGTTACTTCCTTATGCACTTACAAGAATAGCTACTTTTGAAAGATGACAATAGAAGATACCTTACACTTTCTTATCAAAAAGAGTATTCACATGATATCTAACTCCCATAAACATCAACATTAAAGGAAGTTTGACAGGATTCAAAGAAAAAGCTTTCACCATGCAAGACTGGAGGGGCAGAGACCAAACAAGTTAAAACTGCAGACAGTTCTGAAAACATTTGTCTTTTTTTATCTACAGTCCATAGATACACCATAGTTACAACAAAGGTTAGCTCACTATTAAAAATCTATATTCTGAAAAGAAGTCAGTCAAATCATGTGGCAAGGATCCTTAAATTGTTATTATCCTGTGGATGAGGACAAATTCACTTCAAGGCCACCAAGATCAACAGCTTCTCTGTAAGTTCATACTTGGAGGATTTGAAATACAAAAAGAGAGCATCACTGGACAGAAAAGATAATTTTTGAAATGTTTTAATTAGTATTTTAATAAATATTTTAACAAAATGTAGCAGCGCAATAACAGCAACAACTGTTAAAGTTGGACCAGTACTAATACAGTGAGCATTAAATATAGTTTAAGTATTGTATTGTATTAAAATGAATGCTCAATGTCAGTATTTTGAGACCAATACCTGCAATGGTACTTTCAAGCGAATAATTTCTCGAGGCAGTAGCAAGTTTCACAGTAACCACATACAGTTTACAGCTCCCCTGGAGAACCAGAAATCACCAACTTAAGCTCTTTAAACAAGTAGGGGAAGCAGCAGGGTTTCAGCTATGCTGCTCTGTGTGTTATAGCTTGGGGTATGGGTTATACAGACACCCAATTTCTGCATCTCTCTGTTACCTTCTTGGCACTTTCACTGCAATAATTTTAGACTCATTCATATATTATGTTTGTACAATGCCCATCACAACATCCTGCTGAGCTGTAGTTTTCATGCATTTTTACAATGTCAATGTTTGTAAAAATCACCTAGCATGCCAAACTGCATTTGGATGCCTGCCTACAAACCTCAGCCTTCAAAATTTACTTAGAATTCCCAAAGTATTCAGGTTTCTGGCAGTCCTGGGTATGTACTACAAGAATGCCCTTAGTCACTCCCTCTCTTTCCCAGCACTTCCTGTGTTTTTAGACAGATCTCTCTTCAAGGCCAGAAATGGAGTAAGGAGGGCTACAAATGCTCCTTTCTGGGGATGGTGGGGGGAGATGGGGGGCAAAAAAAAGAAAGAAGCAGCATTTACCAATGGCCAACATCTTTCCTACCAGGTAATCGAGATTTACAGAATTCTCATTTTTCTAACATCAGACAGAAAACTGTGCCTGCATTCTCCTACTTCCTTCCTAGTTACGTAGTTCACTCAAGGACACGGAAGAGGAATCGATCTCCTCGTACATATTTTCTAACACTGTGCTATGGCGCAATTTCTCCACCCTGTCAGGATAAAAACCCCACCTTGATCATCTTCAGGTTTCTTTAGGGGGTCTAAGGCCTTTAGGCCATATTTTTCAGAAGGAGCGCAGGAAGATAAAAGCCACACAGCCACAAAGTGAAGAAACACTTATCTGTATTTGTAAATGGCTTGTGAAAATTCACATGGTTTTAGTGGACGGACTTCTTAGTTTTTTAAACCAAAATATTTACTGAGAATAGAAGAGAAAGAAAGGAATAGTTTCAAAAGTAACTCCTATCCAAAAGAAAAAAAGAATCACTACAAGCTGCATGGAAATAAAGGCATTGATGTAGATTCACCTATCATTCTACTTCTCTCCCTTTGAAAAAATTATTTGTATCCATGAGGTTTTAAGACAGTGATGTCTTAATATCCCAACATCTGCCATATGCTTACTTGTCTATATGAGCACTGCTTTTGATCCTCCTGCTGGCCACAATTTAGGATGGTTTAATGAGAGAGAGAAGCATCTGGACTTGATTGCTTATCCAGTGTTTGTAATAACACTTTCACTACTGATAAATATGTAGAGGATGAATTGTATTTAAATATTGAACTTATATATAGGTAAACTGAACAATTGATTTGTATACAGAGGTGTGGGTCCACCTTTTGTACTCAAAGTAAATAAAAACAGATGAAGGATGAAAAATTCCCTGGTTTTAAGTTGATTAAATATATTTATTATGAAGCTGGACTGTATGGAGAAACATCAAGTGTTTTTGACTTGCTAGCTGTGTAAAACTGATGTGAGACAGTGGCTCAGCCTACCAGGGTTTATGTTTTCAGAAGTATTTAAAAGTCAGATCAAAACTTTAGAAAGGACTGATGAGTTTTACTGACACAATGAAAAAATCAGGGTAGCAACAGTAACATGCTTCCTGACCCCATCAACATATTTTTTGACTTCTTCTCAAGGAGAAAGCTAAAGAGTGCAAAAGCCCCATATCAAAACACATTATTAAAATATAAACATTTTCAGGCAAGGATCACAAAATATTGTCTTATTCAGTCATGTACACAGTCATTGGAATATCCTTCACTTACATAATTAGACATGTAAAGAATGTGTTTGGTTGATTATTGCTGCTGCTGGTAAACTAATGGATATTGTGGACAACCAGAAGATTTTAAAGGATCAAGAAATGCAGTAATTTCTAGAGTATTTCAGTGCTAAGACTGGGTAAGGAAGGAGGTGAAAGGAAGACTATACTGGGCCCGTTTGCCATTAAAAGGAAATGACAATACACAGGGTACCAAAAATACAATGCAGACTGAATTTTCTTTCTTGATGGAGAAAAACTATGTGATTGCCACTAATGTCTGTAGAAGCAGAAAAAAGTGCATGAAGAAAGGAAGTAGCTGGTATCAAGCCCTGACTATTGAATTAATATGCTTTCAAAAGCAGTATGTCATTAAGAAGACATCCATTAAAACTACACTTCTTTATCCAGCAAAACTCAAAAAAGGACCATCACCCTTTCCTCATCTCCCAAACAGTTGACCTCCATTGCTTCCCCTTGTTCTGGTAAAAGTGGAAATTCTTTCTGAGCTGGATCTGTTGCTACCCAGATCAGGGTGTAGCCTTGTGAATATTGATGCTAGCTAAACAGCTCTAGGGGGAAAAGCAGCTGAATTGAAGAAGCAGGAAAGCTCCTGCCCTTTCAATGGCCATTAGCTTTTACAAAATTAAAATGACCAGGCATAAAGGCAGGGGTACAAACAAAAGTTGGAAAAGGTGAGTGAGCTACACTATGCATTTTTTACAATATTAAGCACTGGGCTTTGAACTAAATCCTGTCATTTTCCATGATCTGTGCCTATTATTTTCCCTTTTATTCTTGCAGAAAACATCCTGTTGATCTGTTGCAGACACGTAAATAAAATGCTTTGTCCTTTTAAGAGACTGAAACTGCTAGCTTAATACCATAAAAGAAGGTGTCAAATACACCTGGAAGACATTCTCAGACACCAGTTCAGAGAAGAGTGAATAGGACTAGCTGTAGAGCACTCCTTATAAAAATTATAAGGAAAAACAACATTAAACCATCCCTAATTTAAAAGATGCTTCCGAATAGAGACTGAGAAATACAGTTGTCTGGTCTGAAAGAATAGACTAAAACTATTTTAGGGGATAGTATTTGTCTAGTTCCTTTTCTCTTTATTGAACAGGAAAAAAATGCTGATCAAGATGAGAGTGGGCACAGAATGTGAATGGAAGAAAAAAGAAGCAGCCTACATCGTGTACAAGGTTTGTTTGATATGATCACAAACTCCTGTGGCCTGGTCTCTCTGCTCTAAGCTGAACGCGGTCCTAAAATACTGATTTACCACCATTCACCAGTTCTTATTTTCCATTTAATAAACCAGAATTTAATTTAGTTTTTGGAAATTGTAAAAATACACTACAAGGGAAGTAATTATTGAAATATAAATTCATCTCAAATTAAACAAAAAAAAGACGTTCAAAATATTTAATAATTTATGGTGAGTTTGTTCCCCCTGATTTAAGGTTCAACTACTCTGTTATTTATATAAGATTTTTTTTTAATTAAAAAGCAAATTTATCCTATAATTTCATTAATTATAATTAAAAATTAATTAAATTACAAGACAACTTGTTAAGACCTCACCTGGATAACCTGCAGAATTTACCAGCACGTATGTATTGGAGCACATAATAAAAAATAATATAATAATTTAATATTGACTAGAGGACCACACTATTGAAGTGAGTTTTCTTAGAAGCCTTGTGAAGAGATGGAGATCTCAGGGGTGTTTGGGAGTAGAAACATTTCATGAAATATCATAGCTTCCATCAGAATAAGGAAACTGCTTTCTGTTTAGACCTACTACGGACTCTAAGGACAAAAAGATTCATGCTAGAAAAATATCAAAATGAAAAAAAGCCATAAAATATAAACAGAACTTTATAATATAAACACTTTGTGAGTAGAAGAAGCAAACAAATATTTTCTACTCAAAGTCAGCAGTACATCATACAGTGTATCTCCATAAGACAGCCTAATGCTGGCTTCATAGTCCAATGGGAATATATGGAAATCAAAGTAAAAAAACAGAAGTTCCACAGAAAAAAATATGATCTGAAGAAATAACTTCTTACATTTCTATTGTAAATAAAGAATGATGTCATGGCAAAGACAAAAATCAGCCTTATAAATTTCATGTTACAGAGTAGACAAGCAGGAATGTCTGATTTACAGGGCTTACAGGAAAAAATGCAAACTAGGTATGTGCAACAAAGTGCATGTAACCTGAAAAGACAAATCAGTTAGCTGGAAAAGGTGCTCTATAAGAGTAAACCATTCCACTCAAAAACAAATGTTCTGTATAAAGGAAATTTATGGATTTGCAGAGATTTGCATTCTTATATGGAAGGCAGAAATCAACTGTCAATGGATGCTATAAATCCTGACATTGTAGGGTTTTTGGTAAGATAATTGTCACGGGGTAGCTTTACCTTTAAGACAGCTTGGAAAGAGGGGAAGTTGGAGCTGCTGGTGGCTGATGGGAGTTTTTCCTCCTGACCAATTATCAGTCATTTCCAAGAATTGACAGCAGATCTGACCATTAAAAAGTGAATTCAACTTGTAAACACCCCCTTAAGAAGTACAGACAGAGTTTTCTTGCCCTCTTTGGTTTCTGGCTTCTGAGAAGGTAACAGGGCTCTGTCGTAGCCTCTTTCACTCGCCTCCCTCTCTCTCTCGGCCGAAGAAGGCCGCAGAGGACGAGAGGGAAGCGGGGGGAGGAAAGGAAAGCAGCCTGGTTTAGTTTTCAGTTTCTGCTGCTAGACTGAAACCTGACACCATGAACGCTTGCAGCTTTCCTAAAGCTTTTAATTCTTTTACTACCTGGATAAGCAAACAGATTACTCTTTTTTCTCAGAAAGACAAAGAAAGAGACAATCAACATGCAAAAAACATCATAGAACCACTAAAAACCAGTGAAGAAAAGAGTTAAGTTTAAGAAAGAAAGAATAAGAAGATGCTTTACAGCTGAAATATCTTTCTGTTACAGCTATGGAGATAGACAATAGTAGTTTAAAAAACTCCTTTAATTCATGACTAGAGTATGGGAGGAATAGAGTGTTCAAAGTGTAGACTTCAGAGAAAAAGAGAGAGTGGTTGTGATACTGTGAGTTGCTGGAAATAGGTAAAGTGAAGATTTTGAAGCCTTGAGGGGGCAAGAGAAAAGCTGTTTTCCAGGAAAGCTCACAGGAACAGATGAAGAAGACTTCTACCTTTGAATAACTTATCCTTAAAATAGCATCCCTAGACTCATTGACCCATGCACACCTTGGAGTAATGTGAAATGGGAGGAGTGAACTCTAAAAACTCCATAGATTAACAGAAAGAGACTTTTGTTTCTCTACAAAGACTGATGAAAAGACTCTAGCAAGAATTAAGACTGTTTTTAACCACCAAGGTTCTAAAGTTTTTGTCTCTATGTTATCATGTGTATAAAAAATGGTCAAGTAGTGAAAAATAAAAGAGTTTTCTGAAAGTTTATTCTGGTGTTCTTATTCTTGTAGTTTGTTAATAAACGGTCTTGATTCCTTTTAAGTTTTAAGCCTGTTTTGCTCTTATTCTAATCCATATCTCACAGCAAAAAAAATAAGTAATTTTTTTAGTTACTGGTTTAAAACCACGACAATAATCAAAGAAGAATGATTTCTTCAAGCAGTGTCACATGATACTCCATAAGGTATGACAAAGAAGTCAACTATCTTCATATGCTGTATTCCAGTGAATCGGAATAATTGTCAGCCTCCAGAACAGCAATTAGTCAGCTGATCTGAGCAGAAGCACAGATCCTCACACATAAAGTGCAAGAGTAACCAAAGGCCCACAAACCTTGCCAGCTGAGATATTTGGACTAGATGTATTAAAATATTCTCCAGGTTGTTATTCCCCAGGGTTCAGTATCCGGGCTAGCTTTGTTTAACACCCTTGTTGATAAGGGGACCTGGACAAGGGCATCGAATGCACCTTTGTGAAGCAAGTTTGGAAAGGACAGGAAACTGAGTCCAAACATTCATCTGCTAGAGGGTGGAAAAGCTCTGCAGAGGGATCTGGACAGGCTGGATCAAAGGCCAATTGTATGAGTTTCAATAAGGTGAAGTGCTGGGTCCTGTCCTTGGGTCACAACAGTCCCTGCAATGCTTCAGATTTGGGGAAGATGGCTGGAAAGGTGCCCAATGGAAAAGGAACTGGGAGTGCTGCAGCACTGAACAGCAGCTGAACATGAGCCTTATGTGGCCAGGTGGCCAGAAAGGCAGAGACATCCTGGCCTACAATAGTGTGGCCAGCAGGACCAGGACAGTGATCAGTCTCCTGTGCTCAGCACTGGCGAGGCCACACCTCAAGTGCAGTGTTCAGTTTTGGGCTCCTCACAGCAAGAAAGACATTGAGGTGCAGGACCAAGTCCAGAGAAGGGCAACAGAGCTGGTGAAGGGTCTGGAGCACAAGTCCTGTGAGGTGTGGCTGGCAGAAATGGGGGTGTTTAGCCTGGAGAAAAGAGGAGGGATGGAGGGAAGGGACTTACTCTCTCTACAACTACCCAGAACGAAGTTGTGAGTTTTGGTCTCTTCTCCCAGGTAACAATTGACAGGACAAGAAGAAATGGCCTCAACTTCCACCAGGGGAGATTTAGATTATATATTTGGGGGAAAAAAGAAAAAAAAAAAAAATCACACAAAGGAATGTAAAGTATTGGAAGGGACTGCCTAGGGAAGTGGTGGACTCATCATCCTGGAAGTGTTCAATAACTTTGAGCTTCTATGGCACTTGAAGACATGATCTACTGTTGAACATGGTGATGGTGCTGGGTTGGTGGTTGGACTTGATGACCTTAAGGGTCTTTTCCAACATTAAAGATTCTCTGATTCTGTGAAAAAGGAAGTGAAAAAATTGTTTCACTCTCAAAACCAGAATTTCTTGTCATAAAAAAAAATGGAAGCTGCCTTATCTTCACTAGTTTCACCCAAGCAACAATCACAACTGAAGTGAATTCAGTGTTAAATATACTTTAAAGCAACAAAAGGATAAGAATGTATGTAAGTCCACTAAAATACCACATTTCCTGTAAAATAACACATAGCAGACTTCAGTAGTAGGCTTGAAGTATTTTTTTTTCAGTTGGTCATAAATAAGTTGCAGATAAGTACACAAACATAGATCAAATAAATTCCCCAAAACCAGACTACATCTAATGAATCCCTGTCTAATCCAGACACAGAGACAAAAAAATCAGCACTATTTGAGTGTGACCTCAGCATAGTCTGTAAAAGCCCCTTCTCTGATCATCTCTGTAGCATTTAGGGTAGAATTCCATAGAATCTGAAATATTGCCAGATCCATACCACACAAATGCACCAGACCAGCAACACTATTCTAAAAAAGTTAGCTTTATCTCCACAACAATATATTAAGAACAAATTAATGAAAATTAACATCTGCATGACTTTACCACATGAAAATTCAGACAACTGGGTATGTTACAACTTGTGTTACGTACAAGGCCCAAAGAGAAGCAATCAGTATATCAGGTTACACAGTACATTATCTATTTAAAAAAAAACAACCAAACAACCAACAAACCAAACCCCCCAACTTATTATGGTGCTATCACTGAAACTGCACATGGACTTTATTTTTAAATCACCATTAATTCTTTTACCTATTTCAACCTAATTCATTTCATGCACTCAGATATGAGCGCAACAGTAAAATGTTTGTGCCATAGGTAGAGGTAATCCAAAGTCTACAAAAAGACAGAGACAGAATTATGGACCTCCTTTCTCCTAATTTCTGTTTTGCCATTATATGGCTCCAGTCAGGAAAACACTAAGGACTCTACATTACAGTAAGATGACATTGTACTACAAGAGTCAAAATCAGCCAAGATTGCAACTGCAAGCAATGCATGTTTTCTAATAAACTAGATCTCTATGCTGGCTGTACGTGTACCTCAGTGAAATCAGGATTCAAGGTTTGGAGGATGGTTCAAGGGGAAAATATTCAATAACAAATTATTATTACACTTCTTGGGGTGATATAACCATTTCCTAACAAAAAGTCATTCTGAAGAGGGTGACAAAGTTTTTTCTTAATTCTTCCCCCTTTATCAGGCATCCAATTGCCGCAATTACATCATTAAAACAATATTAGTGCTTCTCTTAAGATCATTTTGTTTATATCCTCTGTTTGCTTCTGCACAAAGCAGAAGTGATAAACATGGCATGTTGTTTTGTTAATCTCAGATATACCTCTGTATTTTTGTGTGATTGCTGCAGGGATTAAGAACATTATTTGTAGTAGTATAGCTCTTGCATTCTGATGAAAATTTAAGTTTAATCAAGGCTTCATAATTATGTAGGTAACTTTTAGATTTAAAAAAAAATACAGTAGCTGTGTCAGAAAATTATTTTAGCAAGACTTATACCTATTCGTATTTTATTTATATCTTTATTCTGCATGGCCTTGGAAAGAAGAACTTATATTTGTTACCTTTCCTTATGAACATTCAAAGAAATTAGTAACAACCTGAAAAAAGAAAAATTATTTGTATTTTTCTGAACCATGTATTCTGTCACAACAAAGCATTAGGTCTGAGCTGAAATATGCAGGTGATTCAATAAATTTTCTTATCAATGAAATACAGATACTTCAAAGCTGAGAAATATTTACTCACTCCAAATTAGAGGTGATATGCCAAACAGTGTATTTGCCTGAGATATAACTCTGGGTTCTTAGTGTTTACATGAATGAGCTGAACCTTATTTTTTATGTTCTATCAGAAAAACCTACACAGTCCATCCAACTCTATACTGAAGTGCTGGTTCAGCTCACTGGCTCACAACTTGTAGAATTATATTTGAATCATTAATGCTACCTACTTTCCTTCCCTGTATTCTTTCAGTCAATGAATCAGTCTCAAATTTGTTGGTTCATACAATGTGAAAGCATTTCAAACTGAGAAGCTACTGCCCTAGGTTCCCACTACTTTTCCTGAGTACAAATCCAAACATGTATTTACAAAATACTGAGATGAATATGATATTTCTTAAACAATTGGAAGTGGGAATAATGACAGAGTACATCATATTTAGTCATGATGAATGACCTAAATGTTAAGTTAATTAAGAATCCAAGATTTTTTTTATTTTGAATTGTATCAGAAACTGCTATACTTTATCTATACAACAGACCAAATATTTACTAAGAAAGATAATATTTCCTCTCTTTTCATCCAAATAGAGAGTAAACCATCCTAATTCAATGCAATGAGTTTTTGTTTCCACCTCCTGTTGAGAAAATATTTAAGAAGAAAAATGAAATCCCTTTGTATTCAAAGCCATTCCGAAACCATATGATCTGACCTTCAACAGATTGTAGATATCTATGTTTCTCTTGAATATTTTCGATTAAAACATTTCCAATCTTGTTGTGGTTTGACATTGGCTAAAAGCCAGGCACCCACAATAAACCATTCACTCATCTTCCTCTGCTATAGTTGAGCAGCGGAAGGGGAAAGAAAAACCAAATGGCTCATGAGTCAAGATAAGGATTGGGAGAAAACACTTTAAGGCCAAAACAAGTTCAAATTTACATAAAGAAAATTTATTAACAGAATTAAGAGAATAATGAGAATGAGAACAAACCTTTAGAACACCTTTTTCCTCCCTCCAGCCCCTCCTCATTTCCCACTGACAGCCCAGTGAAACAGGACATGAGATTGTGGTCAGTTTTCATTTGAAGCCTTCAGTTCGCTTAGGAAGAGGAGTCTCTCCTGCTATGCTGTGGGGTCCTTCCCACAGAAGACAGTTATCTGAGAACTTTTCCAATGTGGTTCTAATCTTCACAAGTAGCAGTCGCGCCCGACCTGCTGTAATGTGAGCCCCTCCCACAGGCAAAATAGTCTTCCCAAACTACATGGCATAGGTCATTTTAGCTCATGGGGTGTAGTCTTTTAAGGATAAACTGCTCTAGTTTGGAAGCAGGGACCTTCTTTTTCTATCTCTGGAAGCAAGGGTCTTCTCTCTCTGTTGGGATTTCCTACTAGATTACAGCTTTTTAGCATGCACCTTTTCTTATGGGCTGCAAGTGGATCTCTGCATCCCCCCATGCACTTCATGAATTGCAAAGAAACTGTTGTATTATAGTCCTCACCATGGCTTGCAGAATTTCAGCTCCAATCTTTGGAGCACCTCCTCTCCCTCCTTCCTTTCACTGACCTTAGTATCGCCATGTTGTTCTCCTCATATGTCTTCACCTTTTCCTTTTCTCTGACTCAGGAAAAAAATGCTGTCTGTAGGTTTGTTTGTTCTCAAGTTCTATCAAGTAAAAAGTTCTTATAGGGTTTTGCAGCGCTGAAAGGTTGGTGTTGTTTGGGCTCCATATTGGGAAATTGCTCACCATATCCCTTGCTGTCAGCCACATAGTCCCCTCTGGCACTGCCACCGTAGCTGGCACTGCCTCCATTCCTCACCCCTCTTCATGAGGGGCTCCAAAAAGGAGAAGCCACTGCTGTCACCTCTGCCTTTCTGCTCGCAGCACTGCTGGCTGAAAGAAGTTAAGCAGGCAGAGTTCACTGTGAGTTGTGCTGAGATGGTGGCCCTGGCTGTATGGTCCCAGCCACTCCCAGTGACAGCTGCATGGCTGCTCCCAGTGCCAGAAGGAGCCCCCATGCCTACACAAATCCTTCAAAAGAGTGTGTGCACAGCATTTATCCTTCTTAAATATGTCATCACAAAGACGTTACAAAACTCTCTAACTGGGCCAGCAACATGTCCATTGCCAGAGCCTTCAGGAATTGGCTCTGCCAGACATAGTAGAAATTTTGAGGAGCTTCTCTCAGAAGCTGCCTCTGTGGCTTCCCCTACCCTCACTGGAAATTAGGTTGTGTTAAACTAACACAAGTCTTCACAAAACCCTCTGCCATGTGTGGATGTTAACTATGAAGCAGGGAGCACAGTGCCTGTGGAATGGCAGGCCAAATAACTTTCTCAGTCTCACCTGAGAAAGTGGCCTGGGAAATCATAAGGAGGAATTAAACCAATCCTCAGAGACAGAAAACAGCCTTGCAGGTGCTGTTTGTCAGCTTCTTGTTTTCTTGCAAGAGAAGGTCGAGGGGTGGTGAGCCCCACTGACCAATGATGGTGATGTGTTAGTTTACTAACCAATAAGAGTTTTACCTTTCTGTACTTTCATGTATTGGTCTATAAAAGAAGATCTGAGGTAATAAACCTTAAGAGAGATAGGAACTCTCCTGTTCAACTCACAAGAGAGTCTGTGTCGTTCTTCTCACCATTCCCAATAGAGCGACACCATGTGCTAAAGGGAAGAAAAAGGAGAGCTCAAAGCATCATCAATGCCCGAGGCCTGGTGAGTAATTGGTGAATAACTCATATGTCATTTAGATGGACAGAACTGCATAATCTTAACAGGGGATTGAACTTCCATGCTTTGGAAGTTGGATTATCTCACTAGATTTAGCTTTGGAAAAAATGCAGGTGTCACTACATCACTACTTCAGAAAGGATCCTCCAAGATCCTTCAGAGGAATCAACTGTGAGTTGATACTTTGCTTTCACTTAGTCACTAGTGTGTCTTTCAAGGAGAGAAGAAGAAAGAGAAAGCAGTCTTTGACCAATTGCTGGAAAAATGGAAGGAAGATAATTCTTCCAGAGCATTTGAAACCATCTTGGGTCAGGAGGTCTGTTTCAGTGTCTCAATACAGAGATATTAACAAGCTGGAGACTTGTGAAGACTTTTTGTTCTCTACATTGAACAAACAGACCTTCGGCAGACACAGATTTTATTTCATGTATCCCTACACAACAGGATTGATTACTATACTTGTGATCTACACTGTATGCCCTCCTTCAAATTGTAACCACAATCGTTTCAAAGTGCCATGAGGCACAGTCTACAAGGAGATGTACAATGGGAATACATTCAGCTCAGCTGGAGCTGAGTGACTCTTCCACAGTACTGGTTTACTAATGCATAGTAGGCTTAAAATAAAGCTAGCCCACATGATGGATGTGTCACACCAGGAAATAAGAAGTAAAGCCTGCACTACAAACAGCAATTGATGGGTATGATTCCTAATGTCAGTACTGAAGAAATACTTCCTCAGCTTTTCAGAGAGGTTCATGTTTTCCTCTGGAAAAGGAATAGTGAGGTTGAAAGTGAAGACAAATATTGAATTCCTAATTTCACACCTAATTTTACTAGAAACACTTTTGCTTCTATTTTCCATATTAATGCCTTTATTAATGCTTCAAACACACTACGGATTTTTGAGGGAGAAAGAGTCTAATGGCTGCTTAGTAGTTTACCCTGAAAATTTAGTGCATTAGTGCACTCTACAAGGGAGATTATTTAGCCATAAAAGTATTTCTACTATATATTTTTCTTCATTGAAGACTAAGGAAAATAGAGCTCAGATTTTAAAATAGCTTTTTCCCCAAAGTATGCTTTAACAGATTGCAAATGTACAATATGTACAAATCTTTAGAAACAAAGCTTAATCTAAAGATAATAAAAGGAAATAAAGAAATAAAGCTCATCTAAGGAAAATGGGAAAGATAGCAGGGAACTAATGTACCATTCAGATTCCTCAACTGCTTACAGTTCTTTTACCACTCAGAATGATTCAAGTGAGGCTAGAAAGTCTTCCACAGCTCCCCTTGGTGCTCTGTTGCTCCCTCCTCCAAACAAGAAATAAATAAATTTTATCACTTTTGCATCCCCTTGCAAGGATTTATCCAAGGCCTTGAGCTCTGATTGCCCCAATCACTATCCAGATCATGAAGCTGACTATGTAAACTAATGTGGGGTAGCAAGCCCACCACAGCTTAGGGCTGAAATGAGACCATTCATATTGAGATGATTGGGGACAATCTGACCCAGAGCCTGAGGCCTCTGTCAGAGCTGCCTCTCAGAGCTTTGTGGCCTTTCAGTTTTCACCCAGTTGTGTTCCACATCAACCAACATCAACCACTGCCTCTGCGGTAGACAGCAGAAGCATCCAAAGGAGATCTAAAACACGCGAGGTCCCAGAGCCTTTGCTCTGTGTCATCCTGCATACACCATTTTCCTGGGACCCTCGAAGCCATGATTGCAGCAGCACAACCTCATGGTTAAGTGACAATAAGGATCCTTGTGGTTCTCTCTGGGGAAGGAGATAGAGGGAGCCTGAAGACAAAACCTTGCCTCAGGATCCTTAGGGATGCTTCCTTCACCATAGCTGTGAGTGATGCCTTAAACTTATTCATAAAGAATCAAAAGAAGTTCTGCCAAAGAAATGATGGTTAGCTTCACTGTGCATCACTGTGCAAATATTCAAATTGAAATGAAGTAGGTCACAGAAAACAAACAGCTTGACAGCATGAGGCTGATAAAAATTGCTAGCTCAACTGCTAGCATGTGTAAGAGTCAGAGACACAGCGGCTCTCTGAACCTTGTGGAAGCTGCTGGTTGCTGCCAATGAATTTCTTCAATCATACAATCAGCCATCCCAACAAATTTATGAGACACTCAGCTGCAAAGCCATTAGTGCAAAAACAGCTCCATAACATAACTGCAATGTAATATGTACATAGAAACCACTCAGCTGCACATACAAAGTCATACATATGCTGTACATACAAAGTTTGTCACCTTTCCCCCTTGATGTATCTGCTGCCACCAAGCACTGAGAATAACGTCAGAAGATTCTTCTACAACTCCTGAATTCAACAAGCTTCTGTAATAACAACCTTGCAGTTGCAGTGCTGTTCTGCACTACTTAAGTGTTTAAAAATATATCTTTGTCCACATTTTAAAACAGAACAGACACCTGGACATTTTCTTTGAAGATTTACAGTCTTTGCTCCATTTTGAAAACTCAAAAAAACTTTGAGTGAAAAATCAATTCAGGAAGTCACAAATTGCAAGATTTCTCCAGTTAGGTCAGGCTGCTCAGGTCTACAAAACCTGTTTCTGTGCTTACACATGCTTGTGATAACTTGTTTCCATTACTCTTGTCCTGACATTCAGCATCCTGGAAAAAAACTCTGGCTTCATGTCCTCTGGACCCTTCTTCTAGGTATATAAAAGCAGAAATATAATTTGTTCCTGCAAATTGAACAAACCAAGTGCTTTTTTTGCATGTTGTGTGCTAAACTCACTGACAAATTTAATGGTCTCTACCAGACAGCTTCAGGAAGTCCATATGCCTCCTGTTCTCAGGACCCCAGAACTGGACACAACACTCAGATATGTTATCACAAACAGAGATGGGATTACTTCATAGTATCCTAGAGTAATAGAATCTTTTATATTCAATCACTTCTCTTGACCCCTGATGCCCACAGCCCTTACAGAGTGCAGGATGCAGCTGGTCCTCTTTGTTGAAACAGAATGCTCCTGCCTCCTCTTCAACCTTGCTGTTCAACATGAACTCCAGTTTCCACCACTGTTTAAAGTATTGGAAGTAAAACAGCAAAAGGGAAGTCAATGTTTTATTGTGTCTAAAAATTATCTAGACACTGCAGCTGAATGTAAGTTCAGTCAATCTGCCAATCATACTAAACTAGGAGGAGTTGTGAACTCCCTTGGCGATAGAGAGGCCTTAGAGGGAGCTCTGGACACACTAGAGAGCTGGACAATCACATTAAATTGAACAAGAGCAAGTGCTGGATTCTGCATCTGAGAAATTATTATCCTGGTTGTACATACAAACTGGGGATGAGAGGGTGGAGAGAATACAGCGAGATCTGGCAAGAGCCCTCAAGACAAGACTGAGAGCAGTTAAAGTTACTTGGTTTGTTCAGTTTGCAGAAGAGGGGCTGAGGCATTACATTACAGGCAACAGCTACCTCAAGGAGGGCAGCAGAGGAAGAATGGCTGATCTCTTCTCTCTGGTAAACAGTGACAGGACACAAGGAAAGGGATTGAAGCTTCCTCAGAGGACGTGCAGATTGGACATTAGGAGTAGATTCTTCCCCCAGAGGGTGGTTGGTTGCTGGATCATGCTCCACAGAGAGGCAGTCAGGGCACCAAGCCTGTCAAAATTCAAGGGCTGACTGTTTAAGTCATATGATTTAGTTTTAAAAATTCTGGGAGGACCAAGAGTTTTGGAGTCAATACAATCCTTGTGGGTTCCTTCCAATACCAGATATTCTGTAATTTTATGATTCCAAGTATACGTGGATGAGCTAACGAATTTTAGCTCAAATCAGGAATTATTAATCTGCTCTCCCCAGAATGAAATTGGGAAGCAGAGAGCAAACAGCAGCTAGTGAAAGGATTAACTTGATTAGATAAACTTTCTGCAACAAATTGACATTAGTAATACAACATTCTCAATGTATAATGTTCTAATGTATTTGTATTTTATTTTGTGCATGAAGTCCAAAGAAATTTCTTTAATTTTAAGTTTTCTATTTTCATCTGCTTCATTTTGTTTATAAAGTCTTGACAATATTTCTGTTGTCAACCTATTTCAACTTTGTTTTTACATAACCCACTTCTATGAATGTAATAAAAAAACCTAAGTAGTACGAAAAGAGATCTGGAAATATGTATGTTATCCAAAAAGGTGTGATATATTAATAATCACTGTGTGATCATTTTAGCATTTATGTATTCACAGAGTATTCAGATCACATATCAACTACACAAATGAGTATCAATATCTCATCCCCTACTGAAACTTTTCTGTTTTTTTTTTTTTTTATTAACACTGAAATAAGTGTGTTATGTTTTTTGCCTGTGGCCTCCCAGTGAAAAGCTGAGAGTACTCACAGCAGGAAACGAGTGTTTTGACAGTTGATTTCAGTTTCTGAGAAACATATCAAATATAAAGTTCAGAAGCACAGCCTCTTCATGGAAGCACAGAACAGGAGACCCAGAAAGATCTGGAATTTTAGTGGAATGGTTTTGATACAGACCCATTCTAAGTTCCTCATCTTAGCAATTCCTGTTTCTTCAGCTGTAGGAAACAAGGTAACAGGCTGTTATTGCTAATTGGGGCTGTTACTTCCAGAGTGTGTTGACTCAACAGTTTCTGCAAAATCAGTCTACATTCAAGGGATATTAATTCCAAGCACACAGAAATAAGGCACTATATAGCAACTTTGAGGGTATTAATGGTAGTCTTACTCATGATGATAACCCAAAAATTTGCTTCCAAACTGAAATTTTTCATTGGCAGACATCTTTTCGAGACCATTCATACACATCCATTGCATTATGGTAGAAATTCTATGGGAGAGGAGACACATGCCATCTTAGTTCAGATTGTGTTGCCATATTTACGTGTTTTGTCCAAGGCCAAGGAAGGAGTGCAAACTAAGGTCAATGGCCACGTCACCCAAGCTTAAACCACCACTAGAGAGAAATCCTTCCTGACATTAAATGACCTCTGAGTTTCAAATGAGCATTTACTACCATGTGCTAAGAGTAGAATTAGGCTTGGGATGACTGTCACAAAGAATGTAGTTATCAATGCTTGAAGCAACATCACAAAGTGATCCCACTGATACTGAATAAATTGCATTCCACAAAACAAGCTAGAGTATACTGTGCATTTCCAAAGCACCAGGAGCCAACATTCCACCTTTAATGTGGCTTTACTATGATAAAATCTCATTTTCTGATTACATCAATGCAACCGAGGGCTAGAATTGCCATGGATAGTGAGCATATACTTTTTGCTCAAAGAAAATGAAAAAGCAATTTTTTCTACGTTATGCTTCTAATCAATTTAATGAATAAATATTCTGTGCACTTCTCTGCAGATACTTGTATTTAGTTAATAATATTAAGTTGTTTGCTTCAGCTATTTGCCCTCATTTATTTTTAGAGGAGTGTGCATGAGATTTGATATAGAAAAAAAACTGCAGCATTGGTTATCCACACAAGCATTTGCAGCAGAGAAAACCTGAACACATAGTCATGAACCGAAATAACATAATGCACTTTATACATATATTTTTATATATATATATATATATATATATATACATACATATATATATATATATATATATATATTTCCTGGACTACTGAACTGTTTCCCCTTCAAGCTTCAAGCTCTGCTATCTGGCAAATAAGTGTCACACCACCCAAAAAATGGGTGTGTATGTCCATTGATACAACTGGATTTCAGATGAGTTGGAAATAAATTAATGGAGACTAACTGTGCTAACATATCTCATGGTGCCAAGATGCTAAATTTTTCAGTTAATTTTGTGCAAACTATTTGCTCATTTCAGTACTTGCTTAAAGACTTCCTATTGAATTCACATCTGTGGCAGACTACAATACTGAGTGAAAAGTCGTTCTTGTCATTTCCTCTAACTACACAGACATCCATTTTATCATGGGATGTTTTAGTAAAGTATTTTCAAATGTTAAATAAGACAGAAAATTTGCACTACTTAGGAAATAAAAATTACAAAAAGAAAGAAACCTCATCCTTAGATTTTATATGTTAGTAATAGCAGTTATCAGATTCTAAGAGGAACCAACCCTCTGAGTAATTTTCTATTCCCATCCCGAATAAGCTAAAGCTCCCACAGTTACCATTAATAAGGATCTGCACAGAATATTTTTGTCTTGATAGACCAGATTTTTATCTTTAAATATTCTTAAGTAACAGCATGTATCATGATAAAATAATCACATTTAATTTCCCACTAGGATATCTCTGAAAACATTTTTTTTCCTGCTCCCCTCCCCTCCAATTGTGTTAGAAAGCTCAAAATCACCTTTTTATATCAGAGAAATGCACATACATATTAAATTTCCTCATTTGTGTATAATAAAGGTAGCATATATGCTTGAAATTCAGTGTCTTAATAAGTACTGTGCTGCTGATTGTCCCCCACATTGAGTTTTAAAATTTCTTTGCTAATGTGGCCATTAGAATGCATTGGTTTTATTGCTACACAAAGAAGCAAGAATATTTCCTCTGTGCAGATAGAAGGGGACTGCGCTCTCCCAGAACACCCCCTGAAGTCACAGCCATGTTAGTCAACTCACATTCTTGTTAAGGTCAGTTAAACCACAAAAATGTTGTAGACAATTTAACCGAAGTGTTACTCAGTCTCTTCAGGACACTGAAATGAAGGAGGGTTGTGATAACTTCTGTTTCCTTATGAACCCTTCCCCAGTCTACAGAGCTAGGATTGGAATGGAATGGAAGACTGAGCAGGAGTCTCACGTATCCATGCTGGTCTTTTCATTAAGATACCTGATATCTAGAGAAAGAGAGAAAAAGATAAGCAGCAAGGGATTCTCAGTCTAACTTCCATGGAGGATGTAGTGGAATAAATAATCTAATAATCTTTATTGGAAGATAACAAAGAACCATATATCATGGATCTATTAAACTAGCTAATTTCCAAACACCGCACGAGGATCTTCCAGCAGAAAAAGCTGCCACATCTGTTTCCTCTGCTCACAGTGGACAAAACAAGAAATCATAGATTTTAAGTGCAGCACGAAAGATCCAGGCAGATGCCTCAGAAACATAGATCACTGAAAAGATTGCCTGTGGGGGTTATGGCTTTAGGTACTTAAGAAAAACACCTGTAAGAAATCATGCATGTTGAAGCAGTTCTGGTGGCAGAGTAGAATAAGCATGTCTGCTTTCACAGCATATCTCAATTTATCCTGGTCTCACAGAAGAAGGTAAGTGTAGGACCTCTAAAAAACTGACACCATATTCTTATTTAAGACAATTTTGGATTTGAACTGAATAATTTACAAAAGTACACGGCTTTCAAGAAGTATCACTTTGCAGCCAGCAGTATCAAGGACAACACATAATTAAGGCCATCGCAGCCAAACCCAAAGGGATACCTTTAACTACTGCTCTGCTTGTCTAACAAGAATTTTGGGCAGTCTTGATACCTGATCTACCCATTGCTCCGTTCCAGAGAGTCCTCTTCCTTGGCTGGCTCAGTCAAGCTGGATTGCATGTAGCAATTTCAGTGTCACCATTATTGGCATCATAACCTGGCACCACTACTGCTTCTGTGAGCATGGGCTAAGAAGGTAAATACCTGAAAACTTCTTTGAGTAATGCAGTTCAGAAAAATGGCCAGCAGAGAGGTGGGTAGAAATTTAGGGAGAAAAAACTGAGAAAAGCTTATTACGTCTGGATATTGTAGATGTATTGCATGAATATAATATGTATGTATTATAATTATAACATGTATTATGACTGGGTTGTGTAGATATTCACAGTTTTAATGTAAAAATGCACAATTTGCAACCAGAAAAACAAGTGTTCATCAAACCTGTTCATCTCCTGAATAAGACACTACCCTAATAATTTGCAGTAATGAACACCAAAGTTGAATAGGAATGTATTTGGAAAATTCCTTCTGCTATTCAGAACACTAAGAAAACACTACATACAATCTCAGGAAAGTCAGTCTGAAAGGTCCTCCGGTTACCCTGCAATTCATTTATCCAGTTGTTTTGGTCTCTCTTTTTAGCTACAGGCAAAGATGAACACCCAGCCATTGCACTGCGAAATAGCTGTGATATTTCATTACAACAGACCCAGTGGCAACATGCCACACTAATTCAATACACCAGTAAGTTAAAAAAAGGGCATCCTTCTGAAACAAAATAATGGATCTTCCCTAAATTCTTAATTATGATGGCACAGTAAGTTGAGCCATCTCCTGTCTGCATTTACAAGCAACAGGTGAAGGAAAAGGTAGATGAAAAACAGTATTTCACTCAATGACCTTCTCGCTAATGAAAAGTCAGCTTAGTGATTGTTCTAGTTACATAATAGAATCCTGATATTTTCTTGAGTAACTTCCTTGACACTGTTAAAAGCACTTTGTCAGACTGTTTCATGTCATTATATTACTTGGGGGATCAAAGATATTTTTGATGAAGTGATTTTATTTCATGCTTTATTACCAGCTTTGACATAAATTTCCAGAGACCCCCCAAGGGCATTTCTTTTTACACTGTAGCATAGTCTTGTTAGCAATTCAGGTGGAATAAAACCACTCAGCTTCACTTTATGGTCTTGTGCCCTGAATTTTTCACATGGCACCCTCTCAAACATAAGGAACACTATAGCAGAACAACATTAAAATCTTATGGTCTTAGAACAAGATTCTTCTAACACATTGTACCTGTAATCCCTTGATTGTATGATTTCTACACTTAGTAGCATTTTACAATTATTTTAAAACAATACTGTGCTCAGAACAAGTGCTCTTAACATTTTTCTTCGATTAATATACATCCAAAATACTTTCTTAGAAATATTTTTATTTCTCTGTAAATGACTGTAAATCATCTCTTATGCAGTCACAAATTAGGAATCTTGCATCTACTTTCTGATAGGCAAGTTTAATGCAATGTTTCACATATTATCAGTTAAAGGCCAGTGGGAAATGGTGCTATTTGCCACCTCTTGTAAGTACCTGAATCTGAAGGGGCTGAACCTCATGAGAAGCAGAGATCAAACCAGAAACTTTTGTGTTCAGAATCAAATGTAAAATCCTAGAGTATTTCTCTGATACCCCATCTTTGCCACTGTAAAGCCATTGGCCATGTAGCACAGAGGAAAGCAAAACATCACTGCACTACTTAAGAGGAAGGTAGAGACACTAATGAAAGCTAGATTAAGGAAAAACACTGAGAATAATATTGAGGTGCAGGAGGATAACCTGTAGCAGTTCAGACAAATATTTTTCTAGTGTAGCTGCTGCATCAAGACTGAAAATGTAAAATTATCTTTTCTATCACTCCTTTTGTTTTTAAAAAAAAGAAGCACTCATATGATAGTGGCATACCTAGAAAGAAAAATCTTTTGCTTTTATCCCCTAAAATTTTATGGTTTAAAATAAGAAACCTTGCATTCACAGAGCCCTTTCCAACTTGAAAATCAAAACTGTTTTTTCCCTTTACATGACATTAGTAGACTACAGTCTCTGCCATCAAAATGGCACTGATGTGTCTACATGTCTCTTACACATAGGTTTTTCCACGGAAAAATGACTTCCATCACTACACTCCTTGTTTTTATCCCTGTTTTTTCTTAATTGGGAATATATCCTTTGTTGTGGAAACTAATTCAGTGCTACAGCTCTTCCAAGTCAATGGCCATCAACCTAAGTCATACTTACAGAAAAGATTTAGTCAATAAGGCAAACAGTGAACAAGCTCTGATTTGCTCTGGATGACATAAAAAATGTACACTGCACCAAAGAATTAACCACAGAGTACTTTATTTTAAATGGAAAAATAATTATCAACTTCCACATTTCATTTACTTTCAGAAGAAATGAACTAATAATATAGGCATAATCTGTCAGAAAATCCTTACACATGAACATGCCCAGTTGCTACATTAAAGGGATCAGCTCAACCTGCTGCTGATGAGAAGCATGACTTCAAGAAATAAGCAGTTTTTGAGGATGTGCAACCTCCAAAAGGCATATTATCAGCTCTTCAACCTCAGCTGTGAAATGTCACCACCATTCTGCCATTACTTGGTTATAGAATGTGAAATACTAGAGGCACAGCTGACAGCTGAGCAGAGTAATACAAGCACACCTGTGCAAAGACGTTGTGAAGCTACATTGCAACACCCACTGCTCCCCTGATTTGGGGTGCAAAATGAGTTTTTTACATTAAAGTGGGGACTCCAAAGACACAGCAATGATCTAGCCCCAGGTCTCTTTCCTGCCATCCTTAAATGGTGAAACTGATGGCATAAGGAGCAGAGCAGAACAGAATGCTGACTCTTTTTGCTAGAAAGGTGGCTTTTGAGCTTCTAAGGACAAAAAATACACCCCAGAAAAACCCGTGTATCAGCATCAGAGACATGCAACATGTATTACAAAGGTGATAGATACAACTAGGTTCTTTCTGACAGGAAAACGGGAGTTTATCAACTAATTGCTTTCTGAATGAAACTTAAATGCACACATAAAACTCGTCTGTATTTCACACCATACATTCTGCCAGAGCATTCCACCATACACACAGGCATGACTAGTTTTTCTATTAGTGAATTTATAAAAAAGATCATCACACTGACTGATACGTTCTCTGTGCCTGTGTGTCAGTCTGATCTGAAGGGCTTCCCCAAACACATCAAATCCTCCTGAGGGATGCATAGTGTTGGCCCATTCATTGCTACAATTTAGCTCACTAAGCTGAACGCAGACACAGGTATATTACTACCCTAATTTTATTGTTGGTATTGTGCATACTACTTTCAAAAATATTTGGTATACCACCTCAGTGATGATAACTGTATGCATTAGGATCTGTTTCAAGAATCTTAATTTTTGAGTCATGACCTAGTAAACCTGTCCTCTCATTTTGTTGCAGTTTGAAGGGTGGATATTCTAAATTACCAGAATTATTATTTATTAAGCATAAGCTAGAAGACATCACTGCATCACTGGGCATCAGAAGAGTAGCAAAGAGCAAAAAAAAATCTTAGCATTTTGACTGCCTTTGTGTTTAAATTTTTGCTCATTTTCTCATTCATAGTCAATAAAAAAACATTAAAAGCTTATGTTTCTGTTTTTGAAGACCAAACAGTCAAACATTACCCTCTCATGATTATGGCACACAATCCACCTGTCAAGTATTTTTAAATTGCTTTATCAAAAGTATCTATCCTGAAATATAGGACTGTTAGTAATTTTTTTTTTTTAATTTCCTCAATCCATTTGAGACATAATAACCTCCAGAAGATGCAACTTCCTTCTCTCTTACAATCACTATTTCTCACAGAAGGGGTTTCAGAAGTATAAACATTTACTGTTTAATAAAGAAAACATTCATTCTTCCACCATTCTGGAGAAGCAATATTCTTCACACAATTTTCCAAATCAGACTTTTTTGAAATTATCCTGAAATAAAATTATATTTGTTAATCAAGTGCAGTGCAATTTTAGTTGATGTAGCCATTGAACAGTGTAGTATTTCCCCATGTATCTTAATAAAGCCTGCCTGGTGCTTCCCAGTCTTTATTTCTTTAGACACCTTCCTCATGGACATAACCAAACTTGTGGTAGCAGGAGAAATATTGTCCACACTTTTTATTCACATATATAAGCCCAGTCAAAATTTCATATCTATCTACTATCACATTCAAAAGACACTGTCTCATTCCAATGAGCTATTTTCCATGTTCTTAATTTTCTCTTGCGTTACCTTGTGCATCCTTGGTAGGACAACCAAATAAAAAAATAATAAAAAGAAGACCTAGTTTTTCATTTGGTAAGAAATTTAGTGTCTGAACTCTTTAGTCTTCTACCAGTTCAGGAGCTAGGATAGACCACTGCCCAGGTCAGGTGAATGTTCTTATTTATTTAGTAGAGCTAAGGTGGCATTTTTGCCAAGCTGTTTGCTGGGGAAGAGCAGCCAAAACATTTCCCCTAGTGCTTCTTCTGATTGATTCTGTTTCTTTTCCTCTGATCCTTCCAAAGTTTCTGCCTTACAGGCCTAGTTATTGACATACAAGTCAGATTCATTACAAAAAAAATTACTAGATTTATTATTAAAAAAAATAAAGGTGGACAATTTGTTGTTTTTCAAATATTTCATACAGTATTTCTACACTTGCACATCTATAAATCTGTGGTGTTAAAACTTATTGCACATTACAGACCTTTTTTATTCAGTCCTCTTCTACACTCAGTTCATTATTTTTTTTTATTTCTTGAGCATATTGCCCATTTCTTGATCACATGGCATGTATTATGTCTGTTTCAAGCAGAAGGACAACATCTGCAGCCTCTCCTAGGGCACAGTGGCCTCTGAGTGAGGTCTTTAGCATGACGTCATTCATTCATTCGTTCATTCATTCACTCATTCATTTTTTAAGAACCCAAAACATTGTTCTAAAATGTCTTGGTTTTTTTAAACTAACCTGATTATCTCAGGAGAGTGACAGTTTTGCACAAAGCCAACCTCTCTGCGTATTTGCTCAAAGCACTTCTTAGTCCTTACCTCAGACAGAAAGACATGAGGCAGTGTATTAGAATGTTTTGAGCATATTGAAGCAATAACAAAAAAAACCAAAAAAAACAAAACACCAAAAACCCCCCAAAAAACCCCCCCAAAATCATCATGGAATGTGCTACAGGAAGTAACTTATTAGAGGATAAAAAACAGGAGCAGTGAAGGATGAGCCATTGACACAAGTGGTAAAAATCTTCAATAAATTGTTTCAATCTGTACTTCCAGTACAGCTCCTAGTACTCTGTGCCTGTCAGAAAATAAAAAAACTGAGAAAACAGGATTATACAACTCCACCTAAATGTGAAGGTATTAGTGAAGTGCATTGGAACAGAATGCATGCCTGGAAGAAACGCAAAGGGAGCAAAACTGGACGCATCTACAAATCTAGCTTATCTAAATTAAATGAGGCCACTGTGGCCAGAGCTTTATCCAACGTCAGTTGAAGCAACTGAGCATTGCTCATCCATTTCAACAGGGTGGAACAAGAACTTGACCTACCTGCTGAGTATCTCCTTCAGTACCTATTTAAAAACCAGTAGTTCCAAGACAACACAAAGAGCCTTGCCTCCATGCAGTTCTAGATTTCAGTGTTTATTTACATTCCATCACCATGAAAGCACTGACGATATGTTTAAAATTGTATCCACAGATAAGAACTTTAAACTTTTCATTGAAAAAAAACATGGAAATAATTGAAAAGTTCATGCCCTTTATTAGCAACGTCCAGGTAATGTCACAGTGAATTTTTGTGTCTGTAAAAGAGGAAATCTCTGCTATCTCTCATTCTTACAAGTTCAGGAAAAAGCTTGTCTTGGAACTTAATGGTCTATTAGTTTCGTTCTGGTAGACTAAAATAAGTACAGAAATGAAAAAGATGCAATAATGTTTTATATTTTCTTACTCTAAATAAATTTACAATGTACACTGAAATGGATTTTGACAATGATAGATAAAGCAAACGATAATAAAATTGTGCCATAACATATCAGGCTTTGCAAAGTTTATTTTGTTATTGACAGCATTGTCATCAGAGAAAAGCTGTATAGGAAAGGGTTTAATGAACATCTACTTAGAAACAATATTGCACTAGCCTTTAAGACCACTTAGTCCAACTGGAAATTGTGAAATAAAAAAAAAATTATCTTGGACTACTGCACTTGCCTTTCCAATGTTTTGGAATTTAGAGGAGCACCTTTCATTGAATTTTTTTTTTAATAAAAAAAAAGTTTCTTCTTTATTTTGGGAAATAAAACATGAAATAGAAAAGAATATTTTGTATGCAGGAAAATATTTATACTAGTCCTCTAATGCTGCTGTTACTACACCCTTTCCTTGATGACAGGAGAATTTCCTCAGGTTGGCTAGTGGAATTCTACAAATAAGCCCCTGTTCTTCTGTCACTCACTTGATTTAAACACATTAAATAATAAAAGACAAAGAGAAGGAGTGAAAATTTAAGCTTTTTTTGGGAAGCCTTGAAGATGCTGATGTATGCATTTCCCTCTCCAGTCAACAAGCACTGCTCGTGAGCAGAGAGAGGAGCCAGAGTTCCACCTTCTCTGCTGTGGTCTTTCCCACACCCTCTGTGCAGAGCTTGCTTATCTCTGGTTATTTTCCCTGCTCTTTTTGACTCTGCAGTCACTAGCTTTCCCTAATGGGTTATAGCTGTAGCTTCAGAAAATCCTTTTTAGTCAGCTCTTTTAATAATGAATCACAATGTTCATCCTTAATAAGCAATGAAGAGAAACCATACACATGGGACAACATTCATCCGCCAAAGAAGAAATGCTGCAGATTACACCCCCTCAGCCTCTGCTCCACTGGTATTGAGACCAGTAAAACTCCCCACATTCGAGTCCTCACACCTTGCAAAATGATGTTGTTCTAAAGCATCAGACTTGTAGAGTTAGCATATTCTCATGAGTGCTTCTGGGGCTGGGGGGGAAGCCTTTACAAAACATTCAACACCACTTTCTTATTTTCTCTGTATTAGTTATGTTTTGATTTTTCAAAAATCTAAGTTTTATCTTTCTTTTGTTCTTTGGATATGCTCACAATTTACCCCCCCAGCAGCCATACATCTGGTTTGGAAATAGAAATATTTTTCAACTGTAGCCCTTCCTGTGAGGATGTGAAAAATACCTGCTAGGATACACAGTATGGTCACTTGTGAATCATACATACAATAATTATACATATAACATATGTCTGCTTAGTGCAATGTCATACGCTACACTACTGCTCAAGCATGTTGCAGTAGTAAGAACTGACCTAATTTCCAAGCTACTCACACAAAAGCGAATGGTTATATCAAACATTACCATCTAATACTCCATCAGACTTGCCATGCTTTACCTGGCTACATATTAATTTCAAAGCCAAACTATCAAACACTATGATGAAATGAGATAAATATTGTAATGAATAAAACATTTTATAAAACAAAGCCTACAGGGAAATTAGTATATTGTTTAAAATTTCATTTGTTTCAAGAACAAACAAGACTTTTCAGGTTAATGTAACCTATTTTTTTTTCAGTTTAATGTAACCTATTTTTCACAAAAAAAGTTGATTCAAGAGATTTCCTTTTCTGGCTACAAATGCCTCTTAAACAGCTTCAGTGGGGCACATGGTAGTAATGGTACTTTGCATGCTGAGAATAAGAGTCTTCCACAGTATATAATCCCAAATAATTTTTTTCAAACAGAAAATAATTATTTCCTAGGAAAGCGCATTTAAAAACACCTTTAAAAGCACCTTCAAAACTGTGACACTTAGTTTAAACAAATTAAAAAAAAAAAAAGTTTCACTGATACTGTCTGTACTGCCAGTCTTTAACTGATCCTATTCCCATGTACAGCTTTCAGCAAACCAAGATAATTTTTTTCCACCCACATATTGCTCCACTTACAAGTTGGTGAGAATGGTACTGGATCTCCAGGTAATGCCTAGGGGCCAGATAACCCAAAGAACAGATAGCAGAGAGCTGCTCACAAAGGAACACGCCTTAGAAACAGACACCTTCTTCATCCCTGGAGGTTCACAGCAATTGCTAAGACAAAGCAAATTGAAGCACAGATGATATCCACCGTCCCTTACTTCCTTTTTTACCCCTTTCACAGACCTTTATGGGCACACAAACTCACTGTATACTGTATGAATAGAGTACAGACGCACAATATTGGTAGCTCCAGGTGCTCACAGGGGGTTTTAAAGGCAGCAGGCAAGGTAATTAATAGTAAAGTTGGGACTAATTCTAAATTAACTTTCCAGCAACGGCGACCGCAGCCCTCCGGGCAGATGCTTAGCGGCAGACACCGGTTCTCGAAGGTAAAGGGGGCTCTCACCGTACCTTAAGGAGTCTGACAGAGGGGAGGAAGGCGGCATGGCACAGCTTCCTGATGGTCCAGTTGAGCGGCCGGGGAGCCTCGGTCTGGTTCATGACTGTCCGCAAATCCCACCGGGAGATCAGCCGCAGACCTGACAGCGCCTACCGCGGAAGCCGCCCTCCGGGTCGCGGGCATCCCACGCTCGACGCGTCCCGCCCGCGATGCCGCAGGGCAGAGACTGGGCTCGGCTGGGCTGGGTTAGGATGAGCTGGGTTAGGATGGGCGGGGCGGGGCTGGGCGGGGGGGGGCAGCGGCAGCCGCCGAGCCGCCTGCATAGAGCAGCAGCCTCCTGCGCGGGGAGCAGGGTCCGTGCATAGCAGAGGCGGCCGGAGGGACGGAGGCGATCCCCCCGAGCGGGGCAGGCGGCTCCGGCAGCCCCGAGGGGCGGCCGGCAGGAACACCGGGATGCGGCGCGGGCGGCCGCTCCCGCCCGCCTCCGGGAGCAGCAGGGCTGGCCACCTGCCTCACCCATGCGCTTGCCCGGGCCAAAAGCAGGGCAGAAGGAAGATAATTTAAATGAAGCTAGGCAGGCGTACCTGCACTTTGTTTCCCAGAGCATTGCGAGGAAAGGGAAACCGGCATGAGGGGAGGTGGGGCCAAGGCTCAGACAAGACAGAGACTGAGGCGGGGGTGAAATAAATTCACTCTTGATTTACTGATACAGTGGCCCTAGGAAGCATTTAATTGATCTGGCAGAGTATCGGTGTGCCAGTGGCAAGTGGCAATGATTATAAGCTGTACTGTAAAGGCACGAGTGTTAACATACACATCCTGGCAAAAAAATCCCTCAGACAAAGCCAAACCAAGTCAGCTCGTTTGAATATTAAATACATGCACTAAAGAATTCTATCAAAGACATGAAAGCACATGGAGTAATATTGCTCAGGCAATTCAAGTATGGCAAAATATGTTTACATTTGGGGCAGTAAATGGCCTTCTCCGATAATGGAGATGTTCTTAATGGCAGCTCTCCAGCCAAAGAAAAAATGCCTTACCTTCTTCTTACTATTTTCTTTTTTTTCACTTGTAGGGCATGAAGATTACGTGAAGTAAGAGTTAGGAAGTGTAAAAGAAACATTCTATAAAGCAATGGTGATTTTTTATTGACCAGTAATGACCAGTTTTTGGATTATGGATGAAAACACCCACTTCTCAATGAAGTTTAAATCTCTCATAACTGAGGTTAGGAAATATTCAATTTACTTAGCTAGGATTCACTGATCTGCCATTTTCACATTCCCTTTTAATTCCCATAAAGCACATATATTTCACTTCTGTTTATAATTTATTCTTAGTATTGTGTCTACATTCGTCAGTAAAGCTGAGTAATTGTCCAAATGAGGTGCAAAGAGATGAAGACTACAGTTTCTCTTGAACATAGGTATACCAATCAGCTCCTCTTCACTGTAGCCTCTCAGGAATTGTATAAAGGTTCTTATTCAATGTCAGTGTTGGATTAAAATTTTTTTCTGCCCAGAACATAGTCCAAGAAGAAAGTGCAAGACTGACTGTGCACCAGAAGAGGTCTCACTTGTTCCACCCCACTGTACATGGCAAAATTATAGAACCTCAAATGTACAGGGACTAGACCATGAGGTGTCTGTAGAATGGAGTGGGTAGGACACCCAGAGACACCATGACTTAGTGACAAAATTTGTGCAAATTAATTTCTGGTTGTGACTGAGCAGCTGGTTAAAATTATGCATACATAAATGCCTCTTGTTTGAGTTCTGAATGTATTTATTTTATGAAAGGAGGGAAAAAAACTTGCATTGATAGCAAAATTAAACTTGAGTAATTAAATATGATTATCTGCAACTGCTTTTCCACGGCTATATAAAGGAAACAAAACTAAACAGGTAGAAAAAAAATAATACGGACTTAAAATAGCATGCACCTTAGAAAATGTGTAGCATGGTAACTTTGTCCAGCTATAAAGGTAATTGTATCAAATGATTAAGCTTTTGGGGTTCATAGTTAAAAGAAAGAAAAATACTCAAATCAAAAACAAGAGCTCACAACACTCAAGACCATAGCTTCCCCCTATCGCACACCCCCTCAAATAATGCTTAGAACTTTTTTCTGCCTTTGAAGTTCAGGAAAGAGTTTCTTGGGAAAGTACCATAATCATAATTACCTTGTCTCTTTCACATCCACTTTGCATTTGGTATCTGCTGTAAAACAAAATGTTCAGCCTGTGTGCTTGGCACAAAGACAGAGGAGTCATAGCATGCTGCCCTTCTTTTCAACAAGTAGAGTAATAACTCTCTGAAGATGCTAGAAAGCTAAACACAACGAAGAAACATAACAGATAGCTTTAATAAACTAAAAATAGTGAGCCCAATGTATCTTCTAGCTTCCACAGAACTTCCTCTCTTTGAGATGAGCTCTATCATTGCCTTCTTCTGCAAATAGTACCTTAGGGATGAGAGTTGTTATATGCTGCACTGTTTAACACACACCAACGCTTATTCACATGCCTGTTTTCCTTGGCGTTGTACCTCACCTAATCATGTGTATTTGCACAAAGTGTGTGCAAGAATGTGAACTTCTGTCAGTGGCAGTGAGGAAGCTCTGATGGACAGGATATTATCTTGAGATAGGAGCTTCCCTTCCACTACAAAATCCTTGGGTGTCTTTGGGTAGACCATTTAAACTGCTTGTCCCTAAGGCCAAGCCTTAATTAGTTTTATTTTTAATGTATATTTCTTACCTATAAGCAATACTGGAATGATTTTGAGGCTATTAACTGTAAATATGAGAAAACTGAAGCAAGGAGATTTCTTCGTATTCCCAGCACACCCCCACTTCCCTATCCCCATTTTTGGTAAACATAGATGGTGAATATTTTGAAAGAAGGAAGTTCTGAAAAGCTTATTTTTTTCCTCCAAGATTCTGACCATAATGATTAAAAACAGCAGTGAAATATTAGGAATATGATGGTGGGGGGTGGGGTTTGTGTCGTTTGAGGAACTTTTTATCACTTCAGTGAAAAAGTCAGAGTTTGAATCTCATATTTCTGTTGGAAAAAGCAAATGTTCAGATCAGCTCAGCTTCTACAATCTGAGGCCTATTAGGAGGTGCAAAGATGCATCAATCCCACTGGAATTTAAGACCTGCTTTGCTAGATTTAAAAGACAGAGCTGCCACTTTCATATTAAAAGATTTTGTCCTTGAAGCATGCTCACTGCACCATCAGTATTCACCTCTAGTTCTTAGTCTCTTGCAAAGGAGCACCTTGGATACCACAGGAGAGCAAAGCAAATAGAAGACAAATTCCATTGCTTCCTGCAACACAGAGAGATTTCTATTCTTAAACCTATTGTTCATGGTAAGCATCTTTTTGAATTCCTGCAGTCTAGCATGACAATAATTCTACACTTAGAAAGCTCTGATACAGTAAAATTTAATTCCTCTGGAAATGCTGGAGAAAGTTTCTGAGAAACACATTAACATCCAAACCACTCTTAGCACATCAACAGTGTCTAGCATTTTCAACCTGAGAGCAAAATTAAACAAAAAAGTATTATAAGCAAAGACAAACACTAATCTCCTATCCTGCCCAAATAACAATTCCTTTATTAAATAAGAGATGCTGTGTAAATGAAAGACAGGAAGGACAGGACCAGTAAATGAGAGATGTATTGGTCAGCATGGTAGAAAACCTCCTCTGTGTGGCCACTGTCTACCTGTGGAGAAACATCAGGCAGAAGAGTTTTCCCATATTTATCACACCTGTTTTTCCCATGTACATCATAGAGCAGAATCATAAAATCCTGGAATAGTTTGGGTTGGAAGGGAAGTACAGCATCCCTGCAATAAGCAGGGACATCTTGAAGTAAACCTGGTCAGAGTCCTGTCCAACTTGACTTCGAGTGTTTCCAGAGATTTGGAACCAGCCACCTCTCTGGCAGCCCCCCTCATTCTAAAAACCTTCTTCATACAGATCAATCTCTTTCAGTTTAAAAACCACAGCCCCTTTTCCATGACAAGAAGTCATGGAAGCCTGCCCCATCTTTCCTATAGGCACCTGCAAGTATCGGAGTCTGCTGAGAGTCTCTCCAAAGCCTTCTCTTCTTCAGGCTGAATAACAACAACCCTCTCAGCCTTTCCTCGCAGGAGAGGTGCTCCAGCCTACTGATATCTTTGTGGCCCTCCTCTGTGCTGGTGACCCCCAAAGCTGGATGCAAGACTCCAGGTGGGGTCTTGATGGGCAGAATGCTGTCCCTGGCCCTGCTGGCTACGCTGCTTTGGATGCAGCCCAGGACACAACTGTTTTTCTGGGCTGTGACTGCCCATGGCTGGCTTTTGTCTGCCAGCATCCCCAAGTCCTTTTGTTTTGAAGGGCTGCTCTTGTTTTGTTCATCACCCAGCCTGTTTTGATACTGGGGCTTGCCCTGACCCAGGTGTACAGCCTTGTGCTTGGCCTTGTTAAACCCCATGAGATTCCCATGGCCCTGTCTCTCAGACTTGTCCAGGTCCTTCTGGATGGTGCCCTGTCCTTCAAGTGTGTCAACTGCACCACTCAGCTCAGTGTCATCTGCAAACTTGCTGAGGGTGCACTCGATCCTGCTGTCCATGTCATTGATGAAGACATTAAACAACACTGGTGCCACTACAGAGCCCTGGAGGACAATTCTTGTACAGATGTTGGTGAAAAAATTGACCACTACCCTCTGGATGTGACCATCCAGCCAGCTCCTTATCCATCAAAGAGTTCACCTATCAAATCCATACCTCTCAGATTTAGAGAGAAGGATGATGTGGGGACCATGTCAAAGGCCTCAATACAACTTAGGTGAGAAGAAAGACATCTTCACTGTGTAACTAGAGAGCCACTTTTCCAAGGCTTCCTTGCTCTTGGACCAAAAGGCTTGCACTTCCCAGTGAGATAGAAACACCAGAAAAAATAGAGCTAGCCTTGCATTTAAAAATAGAGCTAGCTTTGCTTGCAGTGGCCAAGTGGGACTGCTACACAAACACACTGATGTGGAGGTGTGAGTTCTTCATAACACATTTTGGACATGTCTTAGGTTTGTGGAGGAAATGGCAGGATGGCAATAGATAAATAAATAATTCAGAAGTTCTTGTTACAAAGTCAGTGCTAACAAATCCTTCCATTGGTATAGTAAAGAAGTGCAATTCACCTTAGTATCCAGTCACTTTGCAGGGCTGTAAGCTAAAAAAAATTTAAAAGTATATCAATGAATAGAAGGCTGTGCTAATAACAGTAAGAGAACTTTTTCAATGCACTCATATTTCAATTTATTTATGTCCACTTCTTGTGATTTCGTGCAAAAATCAGATGATAGAAAGATAAGTTGATGTTATAAGGTTTGGATAAACTATACTTAATTTTATGCCTGCCATAACTTTTAAAGGGACACAAATTTAAGTGATGCTTAACTCAACAGATAATTAAATTATAAAATTAATCTACTGCTCTCCCATCTTTTCTATTCATTGCATGCCTGAGGTGGTTTTTCTGCTGTTATCTCTGCCAAGATATTTCACAGATCTTTTACCACATGCTCATAATTCCCTCTTCCCCAGACATAGACACACATACTAATGCAATGTAATGTCGATATACTTATTAAATATTAATTAAATAATTTGCTATAGATGAGGACAATCCCATAGATGGTTTCAAGCATATATATAAACATTATTGTATGTAGCTATAAATCATGTCTTTTGGCAACTGACTGAAAAGCCAAAGTAAGGGGTATTCTTTCTTTTATCCCAAGGTTTATAGGGATGTGATGAATATCAAATATGATTATTTTACATGCCTACTACCTTGAGATTTCCTTTAACTGATCTACATCTGGTGTTTGCCTGGAAAAGCACCTAGCTGGGCTACCACAAGAGTTCTCGGAGGTATCACAGCACACAGTACTGCAGAGAACCAGAGGAAGCAGACTTGTGAGAGAGGCAGGTGAACTGGGCAGTGCAGCATGCCCCCTACGCCCTTGTCAGAAGTATTTTTCTAGAGACCCTGTTTGATTGCTCCCAGTTCCAAAATACACAAGTGGAGGAGTCTCAAAGCCAGACTATGGGCTGAAAATGTAAGTTTGAACAGATAGGTCACAAGGAGCCTTCACCATTATTTGTGGTTTCACCTCTGCAGCTACTGATAATTTGCACCACTTTGCCTTCAGTAGCCCTTAAATATTGAAGCTGTATCTTTGAATGGCGTATTACACCAGAAGTGCCTCTTTAATTGCAGGCTGAAGTCTTTTAGAGTTTATCTTTGGAGGAGGTTAAGACACATAGGCATGTAACACTTATATTTTGGGACTAGAAATGTCCATGGTTGATTGTTACTTAGGTACAAATACTGTATTTTAAATTGCAATCTCTCTTAGTTTAAATAGAATTTCAAGTGTAGGCAAGCTGTCAGTTCTTTAACCTCTGCAGTTTATGACAGAAATAAGGATGCTCATACATTTAGATTTAAGTTTATGCTAAAAGTTTCTTTCCATCTTAGCCATCATGTTCTTATCTGCACTGTTTAACTTTGTGTAAATACTTTCTTAATTTTGACCCATAACATAATTTTCTTTGTAATTTCCCATTCAGATATCAAATTTACAAATTAACTATTATTATAAATTCAAATTTACAAACATACAAATTAATTATTTACTAAGTTATTGTGCTGTATTGTTTTCTAGTTTTCATTATTTTGCTAGAGAAAATGCAGAAAAAATACAATACTTCATGAGAGCACTTCACCCTGACTGCTGTGCCTTTCAATGAAGACCCTACAGAACAACTCTCTTGCACTTCTGTACTTCTCTTCACTTGATTCACACAGATGCACTATGCAGCAAGGTCAATTTCTTCACTTCAGCTCACAGTACTGCAGAACTGGAAAACAGTTTACTACCCTTTGAGAGAAGCAATGAATTACAAAAAATCTCTAATGCCTTCTGCTATGGCATTATAAAAAAAACCAAGATAACCAAATTGTATTTTCCACAGGTATTGCATTTCTGCATACCTCACCCCCACAACTTCTGCCCTCCTCCCAAAGGTGAAGAGTCCTAGTGGAGACACCACCTTTATGATGAAGCCTCCAGCAACTACTTGGTTCAGATGAGTTGAGCACATTAGTGTTTGATTACTGACCCCTCTGCTTTCCTGAGTATTCCCTTTCATCACATTTTTATAATTTTCAACATGCATCAGTGCAGACAGCTAATCCTGCATTGCCTTCAGTACTTTCCCCAGCTACTCAGCTGTGTAGCGCTGTTCATACTGATTTGAGGAACTGATCTGCCCACCGAGCCCTTATGGTGAAGGGTCTGTCTCAGTAAATCGTGCAGTCAAAACTGAAAAGACCACGGAGGGGCACCCTCACACTTGTGAGGAAACACCCCAGTGGCTGATGGCCAAGAAAAGACACAGCAGGCAGCTCAACAGAAGCAGCTGCAAGGAAGATTGCCAAATCAATGTAACACAAACGGGTATAGTCCTAGCAAATAAAAGCAAAAGGACTTGGTAAAGATCTAAAATTACACTTATTACATACGTACTACGAATTAACTAACTGTATACTTGAAATTTCACTAGGAAATCCTTCATAGAAATTTCATCCTCAATTAAAAAACAAAGCTTGACTAGAGTTGTAAGTAATTTTCCCATACACATTTTGAGCAGCAATGTCTTCTGCTAGGCAATAAGAGGACAATTTACAGAGTTGCTGATCCTCTGCATCCCCTGAGAAATTTGTGATTTTCTTTTCCAGAATAATACGAGAAATTGTGTAAGGCTGAGCTCTTAATGAAATTAAACAAATGAGGAATGGCAAAATCTAAAAAAGCACTATTATTCAAAACCACACTTATCTTCTCAAATAGATACAAATTACTTCAGTGGTCTACTTTAAAATACACTTTCAAATAGATAGCTTTAATTTGGTCTATTTTCAGCACTTTGTGGATTTTGCTTTGATTTATTTCTAAAGTCACACACCAAGTCTAAATATATTCTTGTTATATCCTGGACTCACAAACACCTCCAATTTTACACCTACATTTTTCCTGGAACAATTATAGGCACATGTGGATGGCAAAAAACTCTGGATGGCATTTTCCATGTAGTCTGTTGCAATTATTACATATTTGCATACAGTATCACACTGGGGAGAAACCAAAGCTTGGGGGCTTTTAGGCTGATCACTGATCAAAGCTGTAGGAAGAGTAGTCAATGCCTCTGGAGACAGTAATCTAGTTTCCTAGTCAGACACAACAGATGGGTGACACAAAAAGTGCCAGATGAGAGCAACAGTAAAAAACACATCAATTGTATCAAATAAACTGTAGTCTCAGCTTGCATTTGCCTAGCCACTTCCTGAGACTGATTTTTTTTTTAAAAGGCAATTTTGTTGTTATAGGATTTGGACCCTTTCCCTGCTCAGATGTAGTGTAGAGTAGTTCCTTGCTCAAAAGAAACAAAAAAAAAAAAAAAACAAACGGAAACTAGATCTTCACTGTTACCTTTTCATTGCATCACATTGCTTTCACAGTTTATAGTCAAATTAAATCAGTCCATTTGAAAAGCCATCACTCATACACCAAAAAATCTGCCAAAATGAGTTAATTTTGGTGTTAATTTTTAAGTTGTTCATGAACCCCCCCAACTAATGAATAGCAACAATAATCCCAGTTGTTGGGAAACAACAATATTCATGCAGTTCTAGACTCTTAAACCAGACAGCAGACTCAAATTGGAATATAAAACTGAACTACAGAAGAATCTATCTCTCTTTTTTTTTTTTAAATTTTTTTTTTTTTTGGTACAGCACAACTGTAGTACTACTCATGACAGACTAGCTACTAATTTAAGGAGACAAGTTGCCCATACTTCTTACTTCTCCAAAGAAAATACACATAACTATTGGGACAGAACAGCAGAATCCACAGGAACAAGAAAACAGAGCAAAAGAAAACAGATTGGTTTTTTTTTTTAAAGTGACACTCAGTTATGCAACTGGTCTTTGCAATAGCCTTTAATCGAGCATTGTCTAGCACTGCATTGTGCTCATGGCTCCCCTATCACTACTAGAAAATTCTAGACACTCATACCAATATTTAATGAACAGATTCCACTGGCAATATAAAGCTGCTGGAAGGCTTTTCTGGAGCAGCTTTTTTGGCTTACCTAGAAATGCTTTGTCAAGTCAATGTTCCCACTGCAGACTGTTCTGTTACATCCAACAGGCATAGCTTCACTAATTCTACTGATACTTACAAATCCTTATTCATACGATTTTCAAATCACATGCCAAGGTAACACATGCATATTGTATTTTAGGCTCTTCATTACTAGAATCTGAAAATTAAATTTGAGATTTCCTAATGCTGAGAAATTTCCTAATTTATTTCTAATTACCTGAATGGTAGTAATGCCATATTCTATTTATCAAACAATGGTTATCCTGCTGGCCTTAACCAATAATAGATTCTCTCCAATACTGTGTGATTTCACCCTTTCATGTTCTTAGCACTTTCTTAATATGCTAGGTCAGAAATTTTGGCTTTGTGATTTATGTCTTAGTCCCAGAAGGCAAACAGATTCTTCCTGTGCTGTTGGCACTAAACTTGATGCCTCTATTTTGTTATGTATAAAGTATCTGTTATATTGAGGAGACAAGTAATGAATTATTTTTCAGATTTTTAACAAAGACTTTCTGATTCTATGGCTATGATTTGCATATCACTTCACTACAGTGAAAATGTAATGCTTAACTAGCAGTTAAGATAATTTAGAAGAGAAGAATCTGAAAACTGTCTGTTGAAACTGGGCAGGCATAAGCAAGAAAGAAGTTCCTAGGAGAAAACCTCCTGGAAAATAATAATGAACAGATGTTTGTATCAACATCTTTTATAACCATTTTTCAAAATTATATGATGTCTGATGGAATGTTCCAAGTCAGCACTTGGGATTATATTTTCATATGTGGAATTTTTAGGAAATTTTTAATTAACAGTATTTCTGTGAAAAGAACTGCATGAATGCTAAGTACAATCTGTTTTTCTACCAATGCAACAAGCCCAGAGACATGAACATTTATGTACTCTTGGAAAAAATTGTGACATTTTGTGATGAATTGTGACAATTCATAATATTTTGTGTTTATTCTATGGAAATCCTGCATTTATCCTCTTTAATGGCTTGGAGCTTTTGTTTTACTTTATATTAATACACACAAAGTTTCAGACCTCTGAACTAGCATCTTCTCTATTTTCTGTTTTATCAAAATCTACAGATAAAATGTGTTAAAAAAATAATTTGCTTGGTACACTTTTATGACTATGAATTACTTCCAGCAATCTACTATTCCCTTTTTAATTAGTTTTCTCTTCTTATTTTTTCATTAGAAGCTTATAACTTTGTGTTTTACAATTACCAGTACAGAAAATGACGTATGAGGGCATTGACCCTTATACTACTGATGCAGCAGAGAAGAGGAAGCAAAATGGAAGATGTGATACTAGAAGGCATCTCCTGACTTGAAAGTTCCGTGAATTATTTAGCTTATCTAGCTATATGTCATAATTACCATATTTATTTTAACTAATGTGAGAGAAAAATACCAGCTGAATGTTTTTCAGTCCTGAAAGCACTGCTTAACCCCATGCTAGATAAAAAAACTCTGACTTTCTAGGTGGGGGTAAACAATATATGAATTCCACTTCAGGCATACTTGGTACAAAGGGGGTAGGTAACACAGGTGAGAAAAAGCCCAGGGCCCTTATCTGCCATTTTGACATCCATATAAACCTCCTTGTTAACAGACATCTTGAGATAATAAAGAGGAAGAAACAGAAATGTATTCAAGTGCAATCAGAATAACCAATAATGGCCCTGGTTATATACTACATCTTTTTTTCTTTTTTGAAAATTCTACTAAAAATAAATTGTCAGATTCCTAACATATTTATAAAGAAAGCCTTCTCATGCGTGTATCCATGACAACCTAGATTTATATTTTGAGCTCCAGAAAGTTGTTACAGCACAGCTTACATAAATTACTTTGAAGAATGTAACAAGATTAGATGGTTTGCTACCTGAGGTGTTTTATTTGGCATAATATATAATATTTCAGCTATACTGAAGCATAAAGGGAAACAAAGGCAATATGTAGTGGTTTGAAGTCAGTCTTCCCATAAAGTAAACCTATTTTTAATACATGGAAAATGTATAAGCAGTTTATGACAAAGAACATTGAAAATTGAAATAAAAAAAAGAATCGCTGAAGATTTAGTAATTGAATATTACCATATTATAATTAGGAAAGCAAAGAAACGTAACAGAAATGTGAAGCCTGAAATAAACAGAACTTATATTTACACTAGTATGCCTCCTACTGGGGTTCCATCTGGGCTGCTTTGGGCACAAAACCTATTTTTTTCTCTCTCTCTTACCTTGGGAAAGGAACCTACTTTCAGTAGAGTAAGCATTACTAAAATTGCATTTCTCTCACAAATGTTTTCTTTTTGCATTTGACTTGACTTGAGAGTCGTACTATATTATTTATATAATAGATTAACACAGTAAGAAATTTCCAAGTACAGCATGGAAACAATAGGAACATACTTCATAAGATTTTTCCAAAACAACTATCAGTGACTTCCCTAGCATTTTGTTGCCAAAAAAATGCATTCCTTACATTAGAAAGGGACTGTGAGGGAAGAGAGATACAGTCACTTCAATAACTCTTCAATACAATGGTAAGAATTCAAGCGGTGTTAACAATTACAGCCTCTGTGACCTTATATTTCTGAGCAGAGCCTACTGCTTTAGGTTTCAAGCTGGGGAAAAAAAAAAAAAAAAAGAAAAAAAAATCAGACAATAACAGAACCTTTCCATGAGCTATCTGCTAAGGGTAAAAGTTCTTGACCTCAGTGATGCAATGGCTGGGTCACACACCACCAGGCAGCCTGGCATTGAGTGAATTCCTTATTTCTAGACCCACACCAGCACCTTGGGGGCTCCAGTCGTAGGGGGTCTCCAGTCAGGAGGTATCTAGCTGAGGGATACTCAGCAGATTAAAGTGCTAAGTGAATTTTTTATATTATATGAATTTTTGTATGATTATATATCTATTATATAATTATATTAATATTAATATTAATATTAATATTAATATTAATATTAATAGATTAGATTAGATTAGATTAGATTAGATTAGATATATAATAAAGTGAAATTCAACACCTCCATAAAATGCAGCAGCACAAATTTCTTCTGAAAGCCCATGACTGCAACCCAGCTACCATCTGCACTTTGTGGATTCTTATGGTGATACACCCTGAGATTAGCTCTGTTGGTTAAAGCGTGATGCTAAAACCACCAAGATGGATCCCTCTACAGGCCATTCTCATGAGAGTTAGACCTGAAGAACCTTGTGCATCCCTTCCAACTCATAACATTCTGTGATTCTGTGAAAATAACAGAAATTAAGCTCATACGGGGATGGCACAAGTTTTGCAGCATATGTTCCTGAAGGTGACCCAGCAGGTGAGAGGGATGTTTACCCTGCGTGTATCCCCAGCTGGTCAGTTGTGGTCTTCTCTGGCCTTTTGCCTCCTCCCTAATTTCCTAATAGACGGGAAATAATTACTCTATGACTCCATTTTCTTGCCTGGAACAATGGCCTACATGTGCAACATAATAGTCCTGAGGGGCAGAACTTTTGTCCTTTTTTCTTAACCATATTAGGAAAACTTGAGGGCTAATTTTCTACATAAGCCCAATTTAGTTTTAGTCACTTGTATCAATATTTCTGGGCACAATTCATGCAAGTTAGAAATACTACCAGAGCCTTAGTAGTCAAAGATAATACTTTCATGGGAAGTATTTCATAACAAAATATCATTATAAACATATAAACCTTTCACTCAAATTATTTCTCTTTCATATAACAGAACATTATTCTCTACAATGTAGTATTATATTTTATGTAATGAAATGTCATTTATACCAACCAAAACCTTCAAAACTAACTAATACTACAAAATTTTGAGTCTGCCTTCAATTGCTTTCAGCTCTCCATGAAAAGAAGAAAAAGTGCAGTAAAAATGAAAGGCCTTTAATCAAGAACCACCAGCATTAATAATATGTTCTGATATTTTGTTACAATAATGTGCAAATAAGTAAGATCTCACGATATGTAACAAGGTGCATGAGTGATTGATTTATGAGCGAATGACATTACATTTTAACTAGAAATCCTGGGAATGCAGCTACTTTATATATGTACAAGATGATCTCAAGTCTAATGTCCAGTGCTGCCCCACCATGATGGAAGCAGACAAAGAAAAGTTCATCCTTTCTGAAAAGCCTGTTAAAAAAAAAAAAAAAAGAGGCATCACAAAGCCCATATTTGAACATTTTATGGTGGTAAAAATGTTACATATTGCTATATGTTTGGCAGTTTTAGAACACTGTAATTCAACTTCCATTCTTCATATTCCCAATGGTAGGTTTATCACAACCGATTAAACAATCTATTCCTCTGGTAGCCAGTAGTTTGCCATGGAAATTAACTTGTGACCCATTAAATATATTATCTAACATATGCCCATCAACCAGCAAAATTAATGTATAAGGTTTTTAGGCAGACAGCAATGGCTCAAGGGCCATCATGTATAAATACTTATGAGAGCTAAAAGCAAGAGCAGATGTCTTGCCATGCAAGTGTGATGCTACAAAAAATTCTGTGAAATTTAAATGCATTAATTGAAATTATCAAGCAAGCTTATTTGATATGTTTCCTCTGGTGTTGATTAAAGAGTATCAAGCAATTATGCATTAAGAACTGTAAAATCAGTGTTTTGCACCAATATCAAAATACAAAGAAGTTACAGCTGTATCTTTTGTCTATAGTTATACTCTACACTGCAAATGAAGAGATTTTCCTTTGCACTGTTTCAATGATAAGAAAAAATTACCTTGAAAATGACAACTTTTCAAAGACCACTTTCAAATATTGTCCCTGTCTAACATTTTTTACGAAGCAGCCTTGAACAATGCCACAAGATAAGAGCTGGTCACAATGAAATGTAAAATAGAATTAAGTACTATTAGTACAAATTTCAGAACCCAGTTTTCTGCTTTGGTGCTGCTTTTCCCTGTTCATCAATGTGACTTAGTGAAGTTACATCTGGCTCTACTTGAAATAGTTGCTTAGTTACCACTAATCAACTCAAATTAAAGGAAGAAAACCTTTTTCAGACAATAATGTGGGAAAATGACTGGGGATTTGAAAATTACGGGGGAAAATACAGTTGCTACTCCGGGCTGGAACGCAGTCAGCATTCCCGACCTCCCAGACACAACGCAATCTATGGGGTCTAAATGGAGGGCAGAGGGGAGACACCACGGCCAGGCTCTGTCAAAACCCTCGGGAAGAGGGAGCTCGGTGTCCTTTCCAGCTGATAACCCTCCCAGCAGCTTAAAAGCAAGAGAGAGAAAGGGCCATGTCCTGCTCTTGGACCGGCAGCTGTGGGGAGAACGCTGACACAGGTGCCCCTCCCGAGGTTATCGCAGGTGCCATCCGGAGACATCGGCCCTCGGGTACCACCGGCCCTCGCCGAGCACGGTGTTCGCCAGCCAGCCACGGGCAAAGATGTGGAGATGCGGGAGGGGGAACGGCCCTGGACCCCCCCTGCCCCACTGAACTGCCCAGTGAAGGGTCCTCACAAGAGGATGCTGACAGACTGGTCAGGCACAGGGGCCGGGGATTTCCTGGGGCACTGGCACATAATCACACACCGAGGGTTCAGTGAATCTCCCCTTTCCACGTGGCAGTAGCACAGCATACATTAACTTTATTTTTTAGCATTTAGGATGACTATCAAGAAATAAAATAGAACACTGCTAAATCATACAACTGCTTTTGAAGAGTCATTAAGCATGCATTTCAATATATGGGGAATAATATGAAACTAATATATACAGTTAGACTTGACAAACAAAAACTTAAATGGCATAGCTTAATTTCTTAAAGAAAAATCCATATATCTCACCAACTGGTCTGTTTTTTTGACCATTTTCCCAGTCAATGATGATGATGGTGATGATGATGATGATGGTGATGATGATGATAATGATAAATAACTTCAATTTTTTTTGCCTTTTTACAAGGTCATGTTGTGATAGGACAAGAGCAGATAGTTTTAAACTGAATTAAGGTAGATTTAGATAAGATATTATGAGCAAATTCTTTACTAAGGGAGTGGTGAAACTCTAAAGCAGCTTGCACAGAGAAATTGTGAATGTCCCATGCCTGAAAATGTTCAAGGCCAGATTGGATGGGCTCTAAGTAACCTGGTCTAGTGAACAGTATCACTGCCCACGGGAACTAAATGATCATTAAGGTCCCTCATGGAGTAATTTCTGTCATGATTTTTTTGATAAACATTCCTTCTCCAAAATGCTCATTTGCTGTGTAACTAAGCAGTGATTGAGTGCACTGAATATACAGGCACAGAGCAGGACCAGCAGGTTACCTAGGGCTCCATACAGGTAATTCTCACCATGCTATCAGACAGCTCCCTCTGCCCTTGCACGTGCATCCTATGAGTGTCCATGAACTTGTGTGTGTCCAATATGTTTAAATGCTTCCTAACTTGATCCTCATCTGCTAGGGTAGTTCTTCTGGACTTTTCTGGACTCCCCCACTTGTCTGTGTGGCCATGGATTCCTTATGCCAAGACTTACCAGTGAAAACTAAAGCAAGGAAAACAGTAAATTTTTCCCAGCTCCTCTGTCATCAGGTTCTCTGCCCTGTTTACTAGTGGGCCTGTACTTTTTCTCTTCTTTTTTGCAGATATATCCATGAAAGTCTTGTTACCTTTCAATTTCTTCACTGGATTCTACTCCAGATGGACTTCTTCTTTCCTAACTCTATCCTTACATGCTCAGAGTGTGGCTCTGAATTTCTCCTGGACCACCTAGCCCTACTTTTACATCTTATGAACTTCTTTTTTTGTGTCTTTGTCAGAAACAACTTGTTCATTCATGCTATCTTTGCTTAATTCTGTCATCAAGTTGTCATCAGATCACTCCAGAAACCTCCTGGATCACTCCTGCTTTATGTGTTGCCTCTCCAGCACATATCAATGTGTTTTGTGTCTCTCCTGAGGACCAATGCCTATGAACATGACTTTTCCACTCAAGTTTGAAGGAAACTCTAAGTGATAAGGTCCGGTGTTAAAGAACAAATCTGTTCCTATAGATGAAGCTGACAGGTTTTACAGAGGGGAACCAAGTGTTTTCACACCTTCAGAATCTGTAGAGGAGTACTTGAAGGTAAACATGCACTCACAGAAATAGAATCTGAGTCCTGGAGTAGTTTGCTTCCTGCCTCCTGCCTCTTGCCATTGCAGGACCACAAGCTCTACGACGAGATAGAATCAGGTGCATCCACATAAATGAAGGCCTTGTTGTTCTTACTTTGCAAACTAAACCCATGTTTTGCAACTTATAGACTTTACACAAAGTCCATTTCAACTCTTGAAGTGTTTTGCATAGGAATATTTTTGGTTTTGGCTGGTTTGGTTTGGATTTCAGCAACTTTAGGTATTTAAAGGTGTGTTTAGAAAAACAAAAATGTCAAATTTTTGACAGCGGCACTTTACTGACTGTAAATTTATATTCATACAAGCTTTTCATCCTGAAAATTAACTAAGTTCAGCAATTTAAAATTTGAATTTTTAAATGCCCTAATCATTTCATGTCCTCTTTCTTTAAAATGTGGACTTGTACATAGGATATGAATGACTGCTCCACATAGCAACTGCATGCCACAGATAGGAAAAGGAAATTAATCCACTAAATAAATTCTTTTCCATAATCCTTATAATGGAAGGTAAACAGCATGTGAAGATTTACTCAGGACAGGAATGGTGACAGTAGAGACACAAGAGATTGCTGTGAAATGTACAAGTAACCACACAGTAGAACTTCTATTTATGCCTCATGCACAAGGTCCACAAATCTTTTCCTGGAAGACCTCGATTAAATAAGGATCATTGCAGCCATCCCAAGAGCTTTCATAGGTGTCAATATCAGAGACTTCTGTAGTTTATTAAATAGCAATCAGGTAATAAAGACCTGGAGGATTATATGTGCTTTGACTTTTTTGAGGAAAGGAATGAGGATAAATAAATCTAAGTGTAAGCCTGTAATCTTACCATTAAAATTAAGCATGAGTTTAATAAAATGTAGTGAAAAATAATATTAATGATTTTATTCACATCAGAGCCCTAGCCAGCTTCTCATAATTGTAGAGCTTCTTCAGATTGTAATTTTCAAATAGTCATTGAGGGTGCTTTGTAAAAAGTTATGGTTTACCTTATATATGTTGTATTTACATATATATTTCATGTCTTCAAAGAAGCAAAAGGTATTCATTCTGAAAGAGCTATCTAGGAACTAACCAGTTCTGGAATTATCTTTGGCCTCTGCAGCTTCTTGGGAGTTACAGACTGGTCCTGGTGCATAAACTGTACCTCTAATCAGCAGATGACATTCCCACACCACTCCCTGTGCCAGTACAGCCAGCGTGACAGAGAGTACAGAGCACATACTCTCAAGGATCTGTGTGAGCACTCTGTGCCTGCTTACAAGATGCCTTCACCCACTATAATCCTGCACCCTTGATTTAACCCTCTGTTTTAGCTCTGGATCGCATTCTACAAGGACTTAATGGCTGAGAAATTAATGGATGAGTATGAGTCTTGCATTAACGAGCAGGGATCACCAGTAGCAGCGCACAGGTTGGTAAATCAGCATCCATGGAAGAGTTAGCTTTCCTGTACTGCTGAGCACATGGAGCAAAGTCAGACTCCAGTGTGAGCCTGCTGTTCAGGAAAAATCACAGAACCAGCAGTAACACGTCTTTAATGTTTCATGAATAAGGAACCTAGGAATGTGCTAGAAGGAGAATTCTGATTCCACTTACATTTCCCCAAATACAACCTATTTAGCTTAGTGGAATGATGGTATCTAAATAGATGAAATTGTCTCTTGGAATGTAATATTTTTAAGATTAAGAAGTTAAATTACTAGGAGTGAGATAAATTATTGTAACATTAATTGTTGTAACATTAATTCTTTCTCTGTAAAATTAAGCAAATTAATTTATTTTTTTTTACATATCTACAATCTTATTTTTATCTTACCAAGACTGGAAAAGTGACTGTGACATTTTTAATGGAGATCAGTGTGTTTAGGAGGTCAAGAAATGTGATAACAGAAGATGAGTGAGTCTACCTCCAATTAGATTCAGTCCTTATGAAAACAAAGTCTAAGGCTGAAGAGCACAATGATATAAGAAACCTCAGAGACAAAAAGCTATCCTCAGTAGCACACAAGACATTATTCAAAATAAAAATAGTGAAAAGCTTTCAAAGGGTGGCAAAAGTATACTTTGATTCAGTTTCCTCTATGAGGAGAAAAAAAAACCAAAAAAATTCATTAGGGTAAAGCTGAGAAAAGTCTGCATGGCACTAAGGAATAAAAGACGATGTAAGAAATAAGAGGGCATCTTTAAAAAGCCAGCTCATGTTTGAGGAAGGTTAATAGGAAGGATTATAAACTCTGGCAGGTTAAAAACACAAGGCAGCAGAAAGAGAATTTGAGAAGCCCTTGCAGAGAGTATAAGTAAGTAAGAAATTAAGTAAGAAAGTAAGTAAATTAAATAAATAAATAAATAAATAAGCAAACATACTTAAAGACTTTAAGGAGAAGTGTTTTGTTTTTTTATTTTGTCCCCCAGAATTTCTGAAATAACTTATTTTTCTCATAACTCCAATTGGCTGCCATATATCTAAGACAAATTGCCAAATTAATTAATGTTGCTCTATGTTTACTGACAGAAGCTATTTAAATTATCAAAATAATATGTTTGTGCTGAATAATCAGCTTGACTATGCACTCTTTTCCAACTCTGTATCTTGAGCAGGCATCTTTGAGTAACACCATTGTGAACACATACTCTACAACCTCTACAGCACTCTGAGATTACTGTGATAGAGGAAATGTCAAATTTTAAGGATGACAACTGAAAAGTGGGAATTTTCTATGAAATCACAGACGGGCGTTACAGACTGCATGGGCACCATTTCGATGTGCACACACATGTGGAGAGCATAAGAACAGAAAGAGAGTCAGACCAAAGTATCCTATATCTGCTAAAGGCAGTGCCTATGGAAGAGGGTAATAGTAAAATACACTTAGAATGGTGAGAGATGATGCTGTCCTAGAAACCTTACATTTACAGCTTCCTAGACTTGAAATGGTGCCCAAGTTCTTAGCAATCCTGAAGGTGGCTTCTGTTCTGTGAGCATTACCCAGTCTGCAGCTTTTCTGTATCAGCAGCACCCTTCAGAATAGATTCCTGAAAATTCTTAGGTAATCCCAGAGGGTCAGGAATCAGTTATGTGGAGGCACTTAAAAACCCTTACTGTGACGTTTAGTAAGTCTCAATGAAAAGCTTAGAAAAGCCTTCTTGCAAAGAAAAGCAAATTATTATTTGCTTTTTATATGTATACAGAGGTGTGTCTTTACACTAAATATTGTGCAGCATATGTGTATTAACTTCCAGCATCAAAAACATTTTAAAAGATTATTTTCAACCAAACCTGGAATCTAAATAAAACACTGCAGAAATAATAATTATGAGATTTTAAGGAAAAATAAATTTTTCAGAAGAAACTTCTTTCTTTCTTTAAGTACAATCAAGAAGAGTTTACAGCAACTTAGCCTTCATCCCACTGCTGATTACATGGTTTCAGAACAACTACAAAAAGATCATAACCAAAGGCTAACACTAAAGCTTATTGAAGCTGGATGATTACTCCCTTCAATTTCAATAGGCATTCGAAAATACTTAGGAGGAGGAACACAAGAACATCTGTAATTATATATTCCTCTACAGTTGCAGTTTGGAAGGAAAACAAATTTTCAGTTTTCCCAGATCCCCTTCAGCAACTAATTTTAATGAATGAACAGGATAATAATTAAGTTTCTAATGTTTGTGCCCTATACCTCATTTCTTTTAGGAGTTATGATTTACAGACACTGTGTCCAACAACAGCATAACACCATTTCTATGTGAAAGGCCTCACTCTCCTCAGTCAAACACCTAGAAAATTATAATACAACTGATTTGTTAAAAATAAACACACTGCATAATCTGTCATTATATATATTAATCATTATTAACAGAATGTAAATTAGAATTTGTATGGAAGAGTCTGAAAGACACCCACTAACATGTAAATATTCACATCTGTCATGGAGTTACTTTACCTTTAAGAAAGTTTAAGTTGCTGGGATCTGCCTGGCGTCTTTTCTCCTGACCAATTATCGGTCATTGCTGAGAATTGACAGCAGTTTAGGCCATTGAAAAGTGGGATCAACTTGTGAACCCTACCTTAAAGTGTAAAACCAGAGCTCTCTTGGTTCTCTTTTTGTTTCCTGGCTGGGAAGGGTGGCGGAGCTCCAGGCCTCCCGTTCCCTGCCCAGGCCATGCGGCCGGGCGGGGACTGGGCTGGGCCCAGCGTCTCCCGACCGGGGGATGCGGGCCCTGTGGAGGGGGTTTTCTCCGGGCTCCGGCCGGGCCGGGCCGAGCCGATCTCTGGCTCGGCTGCAGGTTTTTTGCTGTAACTAAATTCAGAAAAGAAACTGCTGAGTGAAGAAGGAGAGGGGCTCTGGGCCTGCAGCGGGCTGGGCGCGGCGCCTACACTCTCCAGAGCAGCCATGAGGAGCTTTCCATCGCAGACAGCTCCAGCTCCTGCACCGGCCGAGGCCACAGAACTACCTACAACAGCCTGGGCAAGATTTTAACTCTTTCATTTCCCAGATGAGACTTGCGGATTAATCTTTTTATCCAGAGAGAGAAAAGAGAGTGATCAACATGAAAAGAGACTTTATAAACTACTAGTGACAGGAAAGAAAAGAAGCTTCAGAAAAGGTAGAGAATTAAGAAGATGCTTTAATTAAGCTGAAATATCTTTCTGTTAAAACTATGGAAATGGACAATAAGGTCTCGAAAACACTCCTTTAATTCATGACAGTAAATAGGGAGGAATAGAGTGTTCAAAGTGTAAATTTTGAGTAAAAAAGTAGAGTAATTATGGTACAGTGAAGTGCTGGAAGATTTGAAGCCTTGAGAGGCAATGAGAAAACTGTTTTCTAGTGAAGCTCACAGAAACAGATGAAGAAGACTTTTTGCCTTTGAATAACTTATCCTTAAAAATCCCATCCCTAGACTCATGGCCCATACACACTTGAGAGTGATGTGAAAATGGGAGGAGTGGGCTCTAATAACAGCAGCTCTGGGCAGCTAACATTAGAGCAATGGAAAACTATAACAAAAATAGTTTTTCTTGTGAGAAACTCCATAAATTAACAGGAAGAAACTTCTGTTTCTCTATAAAGACTGGTGAAAAGACTGTAGCAAGAATTGGGACTGTTTTAACCATAAAAGTTCCAAAGGTTTTGTCTCTTTTGTCATGTGAACAAGGGAATAGTGGGTAGACAGGGGATGAAAAGGTTTTTCTGGAAGTTTATTCTGGTGTTCTTATTGTAGTTTGTCAATAAACTTTCTTTTTTTTCCCTTTTAAGTTTTATGCCTGTTTTGCTCTTGTTCTAATCCATATCTCACAGCAAGAAATAAGTAATTTTCTTAGTTATTGGTTTAAAACCACGACAACATCCAATCTTAATAGTAAAACTGAGGCTTTTATAGCCTCTTCAGATCAGGGAATGCAATTCAGATTGCATCAGAGAAATTTAAACAGTGCAGAAAATGGGAATACTTCTTATATAGAAGAAGGATGCAGAAGTGTCCTGGTGCTACCTGGGTGGATTTTAAGAGTGTGATGCATAAAACAGAATTGCTTTATACATCACTGCTTAGGAGAATGCTTCCTTCTCCACAGCATATTACCATGAGACATACAGTTTGCAAGAACCTTTGTATTTCTTTCCCATTTCATGAGGAGAGCTTCTAGCAATGAACCATACAAAGCACTCTTCGCATTGACAACAGGAACATACTTCACCAAAACATATGGGAACTTCTGGCTCACTGTGTCTCTTCCTGTGCAATAAGAGGCTCCTTTAGTTTATGGAGTATTTTGCCTTCCTGAGTACCTCTACCATTGGCCATCAAAATGTTCTGAAGTTGCATTAATGCTCAGATAAGCAATGCACTTGAAGATGCCTTGTAAGCCTGTATCTAAGGGCTTGAAACCTTAAGTCTCCAGGTTATTTATTACCTGACCTATGGTAAGGTAACAAGCAAGCTACTTTAGCAAGACAATTTTCATTCTGTAAAGACTTAATGGTGTACAGTCCAATGTTGATGGTATTTACTTGAGTGTGTTCACAAATTGCACTAGCTACACGACAATAAATATATTATACACCCCTGAGAGAAAGGGATGCCACAGGACAACCCCAAACTGGCACACTATTCTACAGCTGCTCTTCAGCTCCTTCCTCCTAGCCCATCATGGACAGGGTGAAGCCAAAGAGAGACACAGCAGTTACTTTTGGTCTATAAAAAACATGTGTGAACCAAGAAAAATGTTCTCCTGAATAATTCTGTACCTCACATTGCTGTTTTCACAGATAATTGCAGAACCATAGAACACCTTAAGTCAGAAGGTGCTCATATGATTTGTTAAGTAAAGTTTTTCCCATTACTCATAGGACTACTTAAATCTAAACCATGTGAGTAACATCATCCAGACGCTCCCAATTCACTGTTTCTATTAGATTGGTATTTATTACAGAAACACTGGAATTGCACTAACACAAAACTAGTTTCATTCATACAAATATAGCCTTCCATGATGGAAGTAACTTATTATATATATGCCATATAAGTTTCACAAGGGCAACAATTAGAAAGATTCAGAGAGGGTTTACTGTCTCTGTAATTATTTTGAGATATACGGTATGTGTATATATATATATATATATATGCTTTATATCTATTAAAACGAAACAAATGCCATTAGGAAGTTTGATTTTTTGAAACATGCATACGTGCCAATCACATTTCACTGAGTCATGCTAATCAGGATTATGGACTGAAGAAACACTTGACAGCTTTAAACATTTCACTGTCCAATAGTAGTATTTTCAACATTCTGTACACTCATATAAAAGACTGAATTTTCCCCATAGCAAATGTTGCAAATAGGCATGCAAATAAAATTAATGAAAGCTGCTGGAAAGTGTGCTAATGCTTTTGAAAAGAGAGCATAGTCTTAATTGTCTAGGCTGGGTTTTTAAAACAGAAAAAAATGGTGTACAGATTCTATGGCAGTTAACACCTCCATAAGAAATCCACAGAAACTGTTCCCTTTGGTGCTTGAAGGCACAGCTGGACACTGTATCTGCAGCCTTGCTAAACTGGATTTCTCCCATTAGAATCCTCAGCTCCCAAACACAGGACCATGAGAGTTGAGGAGCAGTAAGTGGCAGGATTTTCCAACCCATTGGAGGGACCAGCAGACACTGGATATGACTTAAAAAGTATTAATCAGCATTTTCATATGCAAGAATGAGAAAAGCTTCTTTGTATTCTAATCACATGCATTATTTTTCTAGAAAAAGATTCTCGTTTACCAAACAATACCCAGGAAAGTGATAAACATAAATACAGTACAGGTAAGAGGCAAACAAAGTAGATTATAATAGACTGACATCTGAAAGGTGTCAGACAATGAAAATGTGTACAAGAGAAATTGTATTTGAGAAAATCATATTACTGGGAATCTACTGCTTAGGATCTACATTATCTTGAATCCATAGTGTATCATATTTCAGCTCTAAATGTGTAATTAGAAAGCCACTCTGTCTCTCTTTTGTGCATTTATAGTCTTGCTCTCAATAAGAGTTGTCAAAGTAAGTGGATCAAAATAATTTCTTTAAAAAGGGAAAGCAGCAAGTTGTATGTATGCCTCACCACTCCATCATTTCCTTTGTGCTTGCCACCTGAAACATGTAACAAGATTTTTTTCTTATTCTTTGTTAAAAGCCCTGCTTCTGGCACATTACACAAAAATGAAGCATAAAGAAATGCTAGTAGGCTCATCCCTTTTTCTATTTTTATTTGTGCTTATAAACAAAAAATATATTTGCATTTTAATGCAACAGAATTCTGTATAGAGTCTACTGTAGTTTTTTGGTTTTTGTTTTGTTTTGTTTGGGTTTTTATTTGGTTGGTTTGGGTTTTTTTTTGTGGTGCTGTGCTGATTGTAGCTGGGATCCAATGAATTTTCCCCAGAGCAGCTAACATATGGATCTGTGTTTGGGATTTGTGCTGGAAACAGTATTGATAATAGAAGGATGTTTTAGTTACAGCTGAACAGTGCTTCCACAGAGCCAAGGCCTTTTATGCCCTTCACCTCCACACTAGTGAGAGGGCTGGCTGTGCTCAGTGTGAGAAGTTTGGAGGGGGCACAGCTGGAACAGCTGACCCACACTGACCACAGAGATAGTCCAGACCATATGGCATCCTGCTCAGTGCATAAGGGTGGGGGAAGTATGAGGGGTGTTTGCAGAGTTGGAATTTGTTCTCCCAAGCCTCTGCTATCCATGATGGAGCCCTGCTTTCCTAGGGAAGGTTGAACACCTGTCTGCCCATGGAAAATGGTGAATCAATTCCCTATTTTGCTTTGCTTGCATGCACAGCTTTGTTTTTGCCTATTAAACTGCCTTTTATCTCAAGCCACGAGTTTTCCCACTTTCACACTTCTGATTGTCTTCCATGTACCACTCAGGAAGACTGAGTGAGGGGCTGGCTGGTGTTGAACCAGGACAGGTGCCTAAATTGAAGGGAGCAAAGTAATTTAGGAACACTGAAGTGGAACTGAAATTTCAGAGTACTCCTCTTGTCTTTCTGGGGCTTGATCACTGAGGCTTAGACAGCCAACAGTGTATTTAATAATACAGACAAGGAAATGTACAGAAAACACAGAAGGGAAAACCACATGATTTTCATGACCTCAGTTTTAATGATAAAGGTGTTCAGGAGAATTTCCGAAGATAATTAAAAAAAATGTTTTATTCTAGAAGAATGGTTTACTTCATGTGTCTAACAGATGTCTTTGACAGACATCTATGTAGACTTTGTCCATACAGATTATCTGCAGCTATACAGAAATACAACTTGTTCCAGAGAGGTGTGAAGAAAGCAACACTCTCCTCTGAACTTCCTCCCTATAAGGAAAATTTTCTTTCTATTTCTAGTCTGTTTCTAGTTCAGCTAGCATTTTGTTTGAAGGCCATTTCTTATTTTGTCAGGTCTAGACGGCCTACATTTCCTTTAAATTTTTTAAGAAGAATCTAGCTGAAAGCATTTAATAATTAATATGTTTAACATTCTTTTCTTTGGAGATATATTTCCATGGCTGACTTAAACAGTGTCACTCTTCTGGCTCTTGAAACACGCAAGGTACTGTGAAAAGCAAAATATATGTAAAAACTTACTGCAAATATCCATAAACAAGAGAATTCAGATCTCAGGGTATAGCCAGGTGTTTACTTAGGGTCTTTCAGTTGCTGAGTCCTGTGAAAAAATATTTGTGCCCTAATTACAAAAACTTCCCATGAGTTTTTTAGAATATATGGATGATTAAAAGGATGGATAGAAGATCTAGAAGATCATTTTTTGGCACAAAATCTGTTATAAAAAGGGTTATTTTATTTTCTGAAGAAAAAATCATCAAGATAGACATTAATCACTTGTTAATTCCTTAGTGAAAAGGAGAAGCTGACACAAAAGCAAGAGTCCCACTGTAATAACTTCTGGTTTTTGCTCCCACAGAAAGGTAGGACCTCATTAGTTTTATTGTTTAAAATACAATCAGTGCAAAGTACCTTACTGCTGCCTTTGTTCCCAGATAACATGTGGGAAGGCATATTCCTGAAAGGAGTAAGAACATTCACTAGACATGTGCAGGTTATGTAAGAGAAATAAGCCTGATTATGATTTTTCTCTACAGTCTTTGAGAAGTTTAACTTTTCACTTTAATTAGTGACACATCACCGATACTGGCTCAAACTAGAACCCAAATATTAACTTGTGAAGTTAGGGAACATTGCACTGCCCACACATTCTGTGGATGAAGTTCTACATAAAGGAAAAAGAGATCTCTGTATGCAATGAAAAATTTACAAGTTGACACCAGTGAACAGAAGGCTGAAACTGAAAGATTTTATCAGCCATCCTGGCAAGATGCTTGGTGTTTTGCCAAGACTGTGCTTAACCACTAAGTACAAGTCACTGTTTCAGATTTTAATGGTACAGTAGGCAGACATTAGGGCTACCATATTATTTAGGTGCATGTGTCCCACATAAGCACAACAAAAATGCCAGAGTGCAATTCTCCTGCATTGGACACTGTCTGCATCGGAGTGGTGGGATAGAAATATGATGGGAATTTGTGCACAAGTGCTTTTCCTCAGGGCACCTTGCTGCATTTTGCCAGCTTTGAACTCCACAGCTCTCTGCCAGCCTCAGCAAGGCAGCTCCAACACAGCTCAAGCATCACATGCATTCCCCAGAGGTTAGGGAAGAGTGTGGTACAGCAAGTCAGAAAACCAAACTAATGTCTGGAAGACAATGGAGCCTGGAATAATAGTAAAAGCATCCTAGAGAAATCCATGCCTCTGTTTTTAAGGACAAGTATAATTGGCTGTTTGTGTTTTTCCCTTATGTGTATTACAATAATCTGCTTATACTTGGACATTATACATAGATTGCTTTTTAATAATACGACAAGACTGTCATTTCTACAATAGATGCCATACTGATAATTAGATTTTTAAAGATGTCTTCCTCTCTGGCTTCTCTTATAAATTGAATCTGAATTAACAAGAGGAAAAAATGAAAGATGAATACTGATACAGTAACTCAAAATGAGTTTACTTCTACATCTGTGAACATTTCTGTTTCATTCCATCTAGAAATGACATTTTCCTGTCTGCTCGGAAAATCATTATAATGTGGTTTCTAACTCTTTTCAGTGAAAGATGTAGGTAGTACTTATTACTATGTATGACAAAGTAGTAAGTAAAAGGCACATAAAGCTCTCTGATGATCATCTCAAGAGTTCTTTGCAGCTATACTTTCCACTCCCTCTGCACACTTACTTTGCTCTGTATTATTATGAAGTTACAGGACTTAATGCTCAAATTATTGTGTGTTTTCTTATGTGAAGTTGGCTTGAAAGAAGGCACTGCTCTCTACATTCCCCACTGAAAACAGAGCTCAAAACCCAGCATTTCATCACCACTACCAGATAAACAAAAAGTATTGGACAGCCCATTGTACAAAGGTAAGAAGAAGGGTAAGTGAGGAAGTGACGTAAGTAGGCTCCACAGAATTATAGTACAATTTCAAAATGAAAACTTGTAGCATACAACAAACCAAGATACAGAGCTTGTATATGTTATTTAGGTGTAGTAGGTGGTTGGCAGCAAATGGCAGTGGGGAATACAGTTTACTTCTTTAGATAGCTGTGTAATCTCTTAGGTCTAAATACTAATTATGCTAACTGGGATCCTACATAAATTTGCTTGGGCTTTTTTTTTCCTTGGGTTTTTTCCCTTGGGCAGGGGATTGGTTATTTTTAAGCTTCATGGAAAATTGTTGAAAATATTTCAGTTATGTGTGGAGAAATTATTTTACTAGTTCATATTTTATATTTGGCACTATTCTTCTCAAAAAACCCAAATGCTAAAAACATTTAGGAAAAAAATTCCTAAATGACAAGTGGTTTGCATTTTAAACAGATTTCGATGCAGAATCGAATGCTACATTTTGAGATGAGAATGGTACATTTTGTACGACTTTTAAAAGGTCTTTCATCATTCCATTAAGAAGGGGAATTAATTTTTCCCCTCTGGTCTATGTATGAAGAAGTGGAGTTTCTGGAGTACCATGTCCCCCATTTTCTTGAAACACAGATCTGCATACCTTTATGGTGACAGCATACAGTGAAGAAATTCTAATACAAATAACATTAAAAAAAATTTCCATAATGCTCAGCTATAAACAGAACCTGATGCATTCATTTTTAAAGCATGAAGACTAATAATGCAGGAGTTGGTTTTTTTTCTGCAGTGGAAAATAATCTTAAAAGCTAAATAACATACTGTGTTAGAAAGAAAGAAAGAAAATATTACTGCAAGCAGTTCAGTATCAACCCATCTTCAGTGATTTCATCTGCTGGAGTTAGAAGTAAATGTACTTCCACATTTTTTATTTAGAGGGAAAACTATCAACTTTGGTCTCAGATGGCATTGAAGTCTGTCCACAGCTGAAATGATTTAACACATTCACCCATCCATAATGAATCCTTATCCATACCATCTGATTTTCTTGCCTCCTCTAAACCTTTTTCTGCTTCCCTGTTCTGCTCAGTTCCTAACTTACAGGCCTGAGGGTGTCCAACTCTTTTTTCCATGGAGATATATTGGAATTAGACATCAGGAAACATTCAGTGGTACTTACATGTTTTGCAACATGCACACTACATTGGGGATTATGCAAGATTTACCAAGGATAAACACAGGTTTTTGTTATAATTTCCTAATGAAGATTATCAGTGATATTTTGAAGAGTTAATAAAACACCTTGATAGTGTTTGTAGTCCTGTAAGAATGCCCTAATCCCTGGGAAGTTTTCTTACTTTGCTCCTCCACACTGTTACCACAAGAAATGTCTCCTGATCTGGAGGGAGCAAGCTGGAATCCCCAGAGAAGGGAACACTGTAAATTCTGAGTCAGTAAATAAGCAGCTTTGCATGCAATTTTTCAGAATATAAGCCATTTACTATCATTCCCCAATGGTGCTAGAATTCAGAATTTACTGATATTATTATTCTGACATCTTTTATTTATGAACAGAAGATAATATTGGATTTGGGGGTTTAAACATTGTCTTCCACTCTTTTTTGGGGAGATTATAGTATGGTTCTGACGCTAAACATAGTTTGTCAGATGCTTTGAGTTTTCAGTGCATAATTAGATGTGAATCTATTGTTATCCCTGTTTACTAACAGCTCTGATGTAGTGGTATTTTCTCTCTGAACACTGAAATTAAGGTGGATTACTGTCAGTGCTGCAACAGTGTTATCTACCCTCACTGAATTCCCATGACTAATACTGTATGAGACAATCTGACTGCCTAGCTGAGAAACAGCCACTGAGAAGTGAAACTGAATATTCACCAGGGACATTATTCTTCACTAAATGACAAGCATCAGATGAATCAAATGTATCTCAAATGTCAATTCACTACCTTTTGCTTTGCAAATGTGTCTGAACAAGTTATGGCTACACCTATTAAACAGTATTTTATTACTAAATTAGACTTAAAATTGTGATATTCCTAAGCTATCTCCTCAGTAACACATTGAAATGACCCTTTAGCCAGAGACGTTTAATCAAATAAAATCAAACAAATAAATGCTTTGGACTATAGCTCTTCTGACCAGTTCTCTGTTCATTTGTTTGTTAATATCAGACATGTATAAGTAGCTACATTTTAATGTATATTTTTAGACAAGACATTCAGCATGAGGTATTGTTACTGACAATCAATGCAGATTGACAATCTGCACTACCCCCCCTACAACCTGCCCCCAGAATATTGTCATTTTGTCTTTTGCTAAAAAATCTGTTATTGATGTTTAAATACATGGATTCTGAATTTTCTAAATAATTATCTCTAAGTGAACAGTGTGTGTATTAGGTATAGATCAAAACAGATTGGCAAATGAAAAGAACACTAACTAATGAAAAACTAAGGAAGGATACAGAAGAGATGTTATCTTCACTCAAGTGGATTTCTCTTCACACTGCTTGAGAAAAATGAGATAAAAAGTCTTCACCTGTAGAATTTCATCTTATCAGAGAACTCTGTGCCTTCAAACAAAAGAACACCCTCGTGATCTAATAAAAACCATTTTTTTTTTCTGTACAGAGCCTAATTTCTTGGACCATTTAGACTACAGTATCTCTAGCAGATGGAAAATTCAACCAAAATAATTTTCTTTATAATAGCAAGTAATTGCAAACACATCATGATGCTCTTTCTTTACAAACATGCTACAGTTCAACCAAAAATGCATGTAAGATGAAGGGCTTTGAATCACCTGTGGTTTTGGATTCTACCCATAGTATTATTCTGGCCAGGAACTGAACAAAGTAATGGAAAGGTATCTATTCCAATCTGCCACTGTGTTAGGCTATTATAGGTGCTGTTAAATTGGATTACACACAGAGCTGAATTTAGTGTCACACATGACGAGTCAAAGAGCTACAAGTACAAATAGCTGGTTTAAGAGGTTTATTTCAAGAAAGTGCTAGTAAGAATGAATACCTCACCAACGTTAAATGTTTCAAGAGGGCAAGACCACCTAACAACAAAACATGCCAGAGCTCTGTTATAGAAAGGCTCACCCAAGATATTTAGAGAACAAATTCTAAAATTAAATGTTATATCTAAAGCAGATTGAAGAAGGACACAGAAAAAAAATACAGTGACATTTGAAAATGTAGATATTTTTGTCATCCAGTGACTTCATAAGGTTATTTTAGCTGCTGTTTATCTTAATATAATTTGGATTACTGACACAATACAAACAAACATCAAGGAACTTCTGCAAAATATTTTTTTTCTTCTCTAATAAAATCTCTTTATTATTCTAAGGGTAAATCTTCACCAAGTATCATCACAACTTCCATAGGGGCCTTTTCTGCTACTGTCATTCTTTGGGCTTGAAAGGAATCCCTTTCCTCTGGTCCTGCTTGTCAAATTCCTAGTGAACAGCATCTTATGACCAACCACAACCAAAACAAATTTACCCAATTTTCACAGCACCTCTACTCATGTGCCAGAATTTCTCTCTCTCTTTCATTCTTCCCCACTGTCAGTTCTTTCAGATACAATTGCAGAGTCATGCGTTTACATGTAAGATAGAATAGGAAAGCAAGAAAGCAGAGGATGCAAATACTAAAATTCTTTATCTACAGTTTTCATTTTTTCAGGAATGGAGTGTATGGATTTCATTAGCAGCTTTATAAAGTAGCAGAAGCTGGAGCAGTAGACAGGAGGCCTAAGAGGGCAAAGAAAAGCAAGAAATTTTATGGGGATATTTAAATACAGGCTTAATGTGGCAAGGGACAGACTCAGGGAGATCACAGCTGAACTTCCAGTCCTGTTGTTAATGTCTATCACTCTGTTCTGCAAGCCTCATCACACCCATCCTGAAACTTTTCCTTACAGAGACTGCATCTCTGCTACCTCCCCTCAAAATCCTGCACTTCTTTCTGTTCTTCATCGATCAAAAGAAGATAAATTAAACGTTCACCTGTTAACTTCTAATCACTATGCTTTAACAGTGACCCACTTGTGAGGCACTTCAGAGCACACTTGCAACACTCAAAAGCAGAATGTCCTGCATCTTGCTTCTGGCATCAGCTGCACTACACTCAAAGCATTTATCATCACTCTGGCTCTTTGATCCTTCCCAGGATCGAACTTCTCACTGTGATGCCCTTCTGTACAAAAACCTTAGTTAATCAATGCTTACACCATGAGAGCTCATACTGCTCCATGAGCAGCACCAATATAATTTCATGGTGAAGCAGACATTTCAAGAAGGCACGTAGCAGCTTCAGGGAGGGCTGTTCTACAGCTTAGCTTCATTTAAAAAACACACCAAGAAATCCTAAAATATATATCTGCATAGCAAAAAAATGTAATACTAAGCATACTAAAGCTTATGTTATATTAGCAACATAAACTGCCTTGTAACAGACAAAAACAGCAGAAAGGGAAGCCTAGACATCAATTGAATAACTACCTATTTTGTGAAGCATGACCCTTTTATAGAAACCCTTTATACCTTGAAAATCTTTCTCTTTTGTTGTAATATGCGTTATAAATCAATCACAGAATTTAAATTTAAAGATCAACCTTTGTCTCTCCTTAACCTATTTTTTTCTGTATTGCATTATTTAATGCACAATTTTCTGCAAAAAAAATTTGAAAGTGGAAATATTTTTACTTTTACTGATGTACTGTCAAACTAAAATAACTAAAAATTAGAAAAATTAGAAGAAAAATATAAGAGCAATTATTAAATTGGAAATTAAAACACAATGATTTCTAAAAGAATATAGTTTTTACTACTTATTCTTGAAAGAAAACTAAAGAAAATATACTTTTTTCTTATTTTGAAGAACAAATGACTATTTCAGTATTTCCGGTGGTTCAGGAATTCTGTTTCTGCTACAATCAAGCCGTCCTGTCACCCATGCAGAACCTCATTCCCTGAGAAGGATTTAGGTCTAATAAGAGGTCTTACTGATCTGTTTCATGACTTGCTTATTTGGCAATTTCTTGAATATTGTAGGAGGATTACATTAGCTTTGCATATCACAGGGAAAGAATATGCAGCAATACCAATGAATATTGAACTTCAGGGTATTGTTGAATTTTATAGAGTTCAAAAATTTCATTTTGACTAACTGGGTGAGTGATTTGGAAATAGACAGTGAAGACAGCATGTAAAAATCAAATTATGATAATACTTAAAACAGTAAAAAACACTTTGTGACCCTCTATTGTTAAAACAAACAAAAAAGAAACAAACCAGCCCTCAATATTTCCTCCGTGAGGGACAGTGACTTGGCTACAGCATTCATGTCTAGACAAGAAAAATTAAATTTATCTGCACATGTTTCTCTTCAGCATTTAAGGGGAGTGGAGGCACTCATTAAATTTAAATCATAGTGCTCTGAATGCTGAAGTATGCTGAGGTGCAGATAAAAGCTCCCACTCTGCACACTTGCAGAAGCACAAGCAGTGCAGGGCAGGTAGTAATCCCACTGGATTGCTCCATGGGAGGATCAGCAACATCCAGTCACTGAACCCTGTGTCAGTGTGGTTTGAATAGCAATGGCCTGAGACCCTGGCCATGCTGGGCTGGCTTTCCAGATAGAACAATGCAGAGCTATGAAATAGATTAACAATAACACTACATCTACGCAGTATCACAACATAAGCTGTTTATACAAATGAGTTTTTCTCCCATTTCATGAGATTTAGTATGCTGTTGAAATACTTTTGCAAGAATTATCTCACAATATGTCCAGCTGTTCTGACAACACTGTATCTGTGTTCATTATTTTTCAAAAAACCCCCACTGAGGTAGCAAAATTCAAGTCTGAAGTATTGTCTACTTGTTTAGAAACATCAATAAATTATGTGACTTTAAGCAGCAGCAGATCCCCAGAGTATTTCTAATTAGAAAACCTCTTGCTCTATATAATACACCCACATTTTTTCCATACACAACTCTAGAATAAACAGTATTTTGTTTATATTTCCTCTAACTTTCCAGGCAGCAGAATTCCTACGATATTTTGAAATTCTCCATCATCTAAGGCAACCCTTTTAAATGCAGTACTAGGGTGACCAAAACTACAGTTACAACTTTATTTCATGGAGTCGCACTGCAGCTTCCTGAGCCTAGAAGTTACTTTAGCCCATTTCTTGCAAGGGCTCTTTCAAAAAGTTTTGACAGGCAACTAAAGTAAAAGCCAAACATGAAAACACCCCTGCCCTGCTCCTTCACCAGGAACACATACCACAGGACCTGTCAGCAGCTGGGGGTAGTGTATAATATAATTTGATGTCGCAACCTTCAGAACAGAGGTTAGCAATAGTGCCACCTTAGCAGAACTGTCTGCACTAAGCTCTGATACAACCCTCTGCTTCTGTTTGTCAGACTGTAGCGCTCCAGAAGTGACAGTACAGTAAGTGTACTGTCACACACGGCCCTCTGGCCAGAGTATATCCACCTACCCTAAATGAATATCCTTAAGAGGAGTTCTGAGACCAGTTGCATGTCAGAAAGAATACAGGTGAGCTCATGTGTGTACAAAAATGTGCCTAAAGAACTGGCCATTTTTTCACCTTGATGTTGTCATCCTCATTAGAGGTTGTTACCTTTCACAAGAGATTTTGTTTTGAGAACTGCAGAGGGATAGGCTTTTGGGGTGTGGGTTTTTTACTGAACTGACATTTCACCAGAACATGCATCTGCAGGACTGTTCTTTAACTGTGCCATTCAGTGTTTGTGTTCTGTTTCCTGGAATCTCTAGAATAATTTTCAAAATATAGATGGTGAGAACTAAGCTGACAATTTTAGAGGAGCGGAAAAGGCCAATCCTATAGCCAAGGTGAGATGTAGCTCAGTTCACCACTTAAAAACTTATAAAAGAAGGAGAGCTACTTTCTTATGTAGACAGATAGTGATAGGAGAAGGGGAATATTTTAAATTTAAATAAGAGAAATTTATATTAGCTGTTTGAAAGAAATTCTTTACTGTGTGGGTGGTAAGGCACTGGCACAGATTGCCCAGAGAAGTTCCATCCCTGGAAATGTTCAAGGCCAGGTTGGATGGGGCTCTGAGCAACCTGGTCCGGTGGGTTGCATCCCTGCTCATGACGTGGGGATTCAAAAGACATGATATTTGAGGTCCCTTCCAACTCAAACCCTTCTATGTTTCTATGACTCACATCAAAATTATTCAGACTGTGCACCTAGGTAGCATAAGAGAAGGAAATTATTTTAAAAGAATATCAGGAAAGGGCATTAACCCCTCAATCTTTCCAGGAAACTGAAGACTACTAATGGCTGCCATGGTTAAAAGCAAATATACTTATCACAAAAAGACATATTTGGGAAAGTTACCAAGCTCCCTTTCTCATAAACAAATTACAGTCAATATGGCTCATTTAGGAGTGGAAAGTTTATGTCCGGTTAGGAATGTGATATGGAATGAGTAAGAGGCTCAGCTGGGATCATTAAAAGCAGTGACTCAGCCCTGGCTCTGTACAACTTACATGTTTTTCTCCCCTACTTGACTCAGAAGAGTCTAGTTCACCACTGGAAAACCTGTAGGATAAGATTTTCAGGAAAACATTAACCACAGCTACAATTTGCAGCTGGTTAAAGCTGGCTATTTAAAAATCTCATTTCCTCTGCCTACATATAGTTTCAGATATTGTAGATGTCTGTGAGTTTTTGGTTTTTTCTAGAGTAATTACACTTACTGTACTTAAAAGATGTTTCACTGCCAGTTTTCCTTTTTTTGTAGCAAAAAACAGACCCATAACAAGAAGTAAATTAATAATACAGAAGACATAGATTTTAATATTATCCTGTAAAATAAAGTTGTAAAACTAAAAACCAAAACCAGACCAAAACAAACAACCAAAAATCAAAAAACCCAAACACACAAAAAAACCAGACCAAAACAAACAACCAAACCCAAAAAAAACCCAAAACAAACTAAAACCCAACCACCAACAAACAATAAGAAAGAAATGGAGCTATATCTTTTAAAGATCTTAATTAAGATGCAGAAATATCCTTAATATTGGCATAAAGTGACAAATAACATCCCAGAACATCACAGAATGTCATATGAGAAACTTTATGGCAATCACAAAAATGTTATTGTTTAATAAATACATATTTCCCTAACCCAGAGAGAGGAATAATCTGAAAAGACTTGAAAAGATATGAGAAAATGAAGGACATACGGGTTTAAAACTTCCTTGCTATCGTTTTGCTAGTAAGTATTGCTAAAATGTATAAATTTTGCCCGTAAGAGGCATGGTGGCACTGGCTAAAAACTCAAAAGGATTATAGCAAAGCGCTTACATTAACAGAAATCTAAATTACAGCTACAGAGTGAAGGAATAATAATGATGTGTAAGAAAATACACCACTAAAAATTATTCATTTTAAGTGCTCCCATTAACAAGGTTGCACCACATAAATAATTATGACTGCCAAACACAATTCAGTGTTCGAAAATTCACCTATAGAACCTATTTAAAAACTAGATGACTACAGAATTTCCAGTAAAGAACCCAAACAAAACCCCCAAAACCATAAATGTTAAAAATTATGAAGAAAGCAAATGCAGTAGGCAAGGCTACCTTTTGGTGAATGTCCACAGCAGTTCATATATTCTATGTGAATATTTCTGTTAACAGCAGGAGTAATAGCAATGGGATCAGCAGCAAAATGAAAGTATACTTTATTTATCCCTAATGCTGCCCTATGGAACATTTTCTTCTAAGGGACAGATAGCAAAGCAACAAAGTAGCAATTTATGTTAAATTAAGAAAGGAAGTAAGAATGCTACATTAGCAATAACAAGAGCTGCATCCCACCAGATCACCTTGGCTCTCTTGGCAGTCAATGAGAAAAGAGTTGTGTTTTCTAGCACAGAAAAATAAGATTTTGGAGGATTTCCCCACATGTGCATTAGATGCTTTCCAACTATATAACAATAGCCTAGGTGTAAACTCTTGCTGTATACAGTATTGATAACACCTGTGCCACTTCTTAAAATCTGTGAGACTCTATATCTACCTATGATATTGTAATAAAATGTTTTCAGAAGTCAGCTCTTCTGGATATAAAGATCATTAGACACAAAAAAAGACCTGAGGCTATGGTTTTTCTGATACCACGTTAAGATACATTATGTCTTTCTGTAATGATGCATCCCAGTGTCTTGAGGCTATTGGCTGATGTCAAGATATCCTCCAAAATATAACAGGAATTGCTGGTAACATTCAGATCTTCAGCTTGCTGTAATAAATGCCTTAAGGTCACTTTCTTCTAAACACTAGCCTGTGCTTAAATATTTTTTTAAAAAAATCTCTTAAAACCTCATTATTTAGGATGGCATGTGGACTCTGTGTCTAACTCTGAAACAGAGAGCCTGTAGAAATTACAGGCCACATAGCTCTCAGTCCTGCCTGAGAAGCTAGCCTGAGAAATTAATGGGAGTATTCAAAACAATCCTCAGAGACAGAAAACAGCCTTGCCAAGTGCTGTTTGTCTGTCCCTTGTTTTCTTTGCAGGAGAAAGTCAGGGGGTAGTGTGCCCCACTGACCAATGATGGTAATGTAGTAATTTGCTAACCAATAAGAGTTTCCTTTTTGTACTTTCCACATATCAGTCTATAAAACAGGGCTGAAGTAATAAACTACGAGATATTCTCCTGATCGACTCCTAGAGAGTCTGTGTCGCTCATTCCCAGCCGTTCCTAATAGAGCGACAATGGCATTTTAGCAATTTTTGTTTTTTAATCCCTTTCGACATAGTTTGCCTAATCTTTTCTATTTTTCCAATTCTCAAACCCCCTCCATCAGGATCACCTCCCACCATCATTTTTTTCAGAGCAGAAGTCTGAGGTGGTAGTTGATATCAGCACAAGTCTCCTTGCATAGTTCTCTTCCTGCATCAGAGAGATGGAAGAGACGAGGATGATGATGATGATGATGATTATGATGATGACACCTTTAATCATACAGTGCTTCTTCTACACTGAGCAGAGGAAAACAGCCTGTGATTTGAAGCATGTCAAAGGACCTGCTTGGTGAAATGTTGTGATTTTTATTTTTTTCACCAAAAGGCCTCTCTCACTGCGTGTTTTAGCCCACAGTCTGAACCAGAATTAGCCTTTCATGCGACATTCAGCTTTGTTTTGGTAAATCTTTGACTTCCCTCTTACACATGAGTACTTTCATATGCTCTGTCTCCATTATATTACCTCACTTAATTCCAAAACTTATTGTTTATATTTTTATACCAATATGCTTTATAGGGAAAATTCCTCAAGTATTCATAATGTATTTTCACTTATTCTTCTTAGTTTGAACTGAACACCCACGTAGGTGCCAATATCATCGGAATTATCACTCCTAATTTATTTTCCAGCAGAATGAAGGATTCCAGCATCCAGTGTTATGGCATTCTAAGGAGACTTCCAAATTAGATTAAGTTTTTTAAATTGCACCTGTCTTTCACTGAACATTTTTCCATTTCATTTTGGTCTTGGCAGCTCATATTCTTCAGACCTTTGAAAACCAGACAGATGGATTTCTAAGTCTAACAGGTGGACCAGTAAGAAGGAAAAACATAGAACTATAGAACTATGCTAAATAGGTGCTGAAATAGCCTCAATGCCTACATTAACATGTCAACCATTTTTCCATTACAGCTGGGTGCTAGGCATCTTGACCAGACTGTATGGCTCTCACCCAGAATTCTTCTCTGTACTTCCCTACTCTATGCCTGCACTTCTTACTCTGACTTTCTCTGGAAGAACAGAGGAAAGGATACTTCCTAAGTTCACCTTGAAAATAAAATAATCACAAATTAGAACCTGGAAAGCAGGAATTAAGCTAATAAGTAGCCCTCACACAGCTAAGTTCTTCTGCTTCTCATATGACGTAAAGTGTTTTCTATCTTTTAAAAATAATTATGCATACTGTTTCTAGGACAACCATCCCATGTGGATACTAGCTTTTAGAGCAGGCTGCAGGCCCCATGGCCTCTCAGTCTTGCTGACAGCTAGCCTGAGAAATTCACAGGAGGATTTCAAAACAATCCTCAAAGACAGAAAACAACTGCCAGGTGCTGTTTGTCTGTCCTCTTGTTTTCCTTGCAAGAGAAGGTCAGAGGGTGTTGTGCCACTGACCAATGATGGTGATGTGTTGATTTGCTAACCAATAAGAGTTTCCTTTCTGTATTTTCCACGTATCTGTCTATAAAACAGGCCTGTAGAATAAACTGAGATTTCTCCTGTTCTGACTCCCTTGAGAGTCTGTGTCGTTCTTTTTCGCCTTTCCCAATTAGAACGACAATCCCAGATTCCTAATTAGTCTCCCTTGGTGGTACTACTACTACTACTGCTACATGGAAGAATAATAATTTCCTGTGGGTAGATTTCCCATGTCTGTGCTCTAATTCAAAGCCTGACCTGTCTGTCCTGGACTACATACAGTATGGCAAGAGCCTCCAGCTATGGAGAGTTTTTTTCCTGCCAAACCCTTTCTCCCTCTCTGGTTTGGAAAGAGACTGGCAGCTGAGAGATGCTGCAGCAGGATGGAAAACATCTAGATGACAGCCATAAACTGATTTTATTCGGGCTTGGCAGAAAATTAATTCTAGTCATATGAACAAACGTTTATGGATCCTAAAGGAAAATCAATATTTCCATGAGACAAAGTTTGTGTGTCTGCATGATTACTGCCTTCAAGGTCTTGTCTATCACCAGGACAAGTATAGTATCACTGTTTTATTTTGGTCTTGTATCTCACATAAGAACTCAGCAACTTTAAGAGTTTGAGCTCCAATGTGGTAACACAAATCCACACATTGTCCTGTATAAAGTCCTTCACTCTCTTCTGATAAGCTTGTTTAATCTCCCCTTATTCAATGATAGCATTAAAATTTCAGTATGTATGCTCAGCTAGGAAAGACTATTTTGTTGCTGGCTTGGCGTGTTTTTGTTGGGGTATTTTTCTGAAAACAGTATAAAACATAATCAAGACTTTTCACTTAGAAATAAAATCAAATTAATTAGGAGAAATGTGATGATGTTTTAAAATGTGAAAACTCAGCAATTATCAAGTGAACACTTCTGGACAGTGAATTATGAAAGTATGAGTGGTCTCACGAGAAAGTGTATAGAAACATGGTTAGCCTAGATGACCTAGTGCTGTATCTTTTCTCCTGCTTCTGAAGTCTGCAATGGTAGGCTGAACTCTTTTCCTGTGAGGGACCTATGAAACATCATCAGTCTCTTATATTGTGCTTGATACAACACCATCAATGAAGTGGTGGTGCAAAAAATTAATTCTGAGCAGCTCTCAAAAAACTCTAGGATATTTCCCTCATGCCTTCTTGTTCACTTTTTTCTCAAATTATTGTTTTTGCATGTGATACATCTATGAACACATCTTTTTCCTTTAGGGGTTTCATGGTGAATGGAGGTGAATTTTGGTTTGTGCTTCACAGCTGGCAAATTCCTAATTCAATCATCAACTTTGCATGAATATTCGTTCCTAAATCATTAATTACTTCAGAGATTATAAAATGTTAGTTATGACTGGCATAAAAATCAAGGCAATAAATGAAAATTTAGAAATAAAATCCTTAAAATTAATTCACTTTTTTATACTTCTAAATGGGCTTAAGCAGTGCTGTTATTTAAAACCAACCTATGCTGTTCTCAAGGCTTAGACTATACTTTCTCCAGGACCCTCTAGAAACACTTGGACATATGTTTATGTTGCACTTTATCGTTGTCTTGGGTTGCAATGCAATTTGTAACCAAAAGTATGTATTCTATTGCTATCTGTTAAAACCAGGTGGGGCAGTGTTCTTTATCTCTTCCACAACCCATCCTCCCTCCAGGGGGATATCTCCTGTTAATGGGCCAGTGAGTCTCACTGCATGGCTGATAAAATTACATCATCTCATTGCTCCACCCGGGGGGAGGAGCCAAGCATCTAAACCTGTGTATCTTTGGAGACTCAGAACACCACAGGCAGCCTTTTTCCACGGGATTCCCAGAGGAGAGAGACTGGACCCATCTATACCACCAGACCTTCAGCAGGAGTCTACGCCCTTCTATTAATTAGAGTAGATCATTACTTCAACACAACCACATCTGTCACAGCAGGAGGACTGCAGCCACCATTTAATCAGACTGCTACCAACACCCTGACCAACAGGGTGTCAGGTTGTATTCTGACTCTGACAGTGGGTTGGGTTTTTTTGTTGGTTTTCTCTTTTATACTACTGCATTTTTATTTTAAATTTATTTTAATTTGCCTAATAGAGAACTGTTATTCCTATTCCCATATCTTTGCCTGAGAGCCCCTTGATTTCAAGATTATAATAATTTGGAGGTGGCGGGGTGTGGTGGTTTACATTTTTCCATATCAAGGGACGTTGCTACCTGTCTTCTCAAACCAAAACAATAATGCTTTTATTATTTTTTATTATTTTTATTATATTTTATTATTCCATATTTAAGGGTGCTTCATAAACGGTTTCATTCTCTTGTTTTTGGCTAAGGACAGGGTTGTTTTTTTGCAAAAGCCAGAGGGTGCAGAGCCTGGAGCAAGCATGGGGGAATGAAGCAGTCGGGGTGGGATGCTGCTGGCTGTGAGCTGGGTCAGGCCGGGCTCAGTGACAATTTCCATGTCAATCGCCCTACATTTTTTGAACACTTTAGTTATTAATATTGGTGGTGTTATTGTTCATTTTCTAACCTCACTGGTGTTACCAGTGAATTGTGCCTACCTCAACCCCATGATCTTTGCCTTTTGTTCCTCCAGCCACCCACAGGAGGTGAGGAAAGAGAAGGGAAGGAGAAGCAGGTGACTGGCAGTGTGGTTTTGAGCCTCAGGGGTGGGGGGAAAGAGGGGAGCACTAAACTGAAGGGGTACCATTCCAAAACCAAGACAGTCACAGTGCTTTGTGGACACAGCATGAAGAGTTACTAACAATTGTTTAGAACATACATCTCTTCAAGGATACTCATATTAAAACTTGCTTTCTAATAAAAAGATGATGTTTAAAAAAAAGTGTAAGCAGTAACCTAAAAAAAAGTCCAAGAAGGTTTTTCTCTTATTTGGCCTCTCACAATCACAATTTTTTCTAAGCCTCATCCACCTTAAAAATTGCTTCAGACCTTCCTTTCACCATCACACAATTCCAGTGAGAATTCAGAAAGAAAAACCTTTGAAAAACAGTGGTTTAGTCAATCTTTAAGAAAGCAGGGCTAATCACATGACCTATCAATGTCACAGAAAACAAGAATTTTTCAATTACCTGCAGAGCACTAACTGTTCACCTGTAATTTCTTGATAAATCAGAAACACATCATCTTGCACTGCTATTTAAATTTTATTGAAATTTACCATGAAATTAAATCATTTATTTAACACCAGCTAGGATAGGTTGAAGAGTTTTCTTCTGTTTCATTTTATGGTCTGCAAATTTGAAATTATTCCCACTACCGTATAAGCCAAAAAGGGATTTCCTTCTAACTGGTGGCAGTGCTTTTGGCCTGCTGAAGACCATCCAGTGCAAGCTAACTCTGCTGTGATTTATCTGACAGTGAATTTGTATGCCTTGGGTCACACTGGATGGTTTGATCTTTTCTATCACTGCTCTAAATTAAGCAAGTCCCAGTGTTCCCAACAACTTTGGTGACATTTGCATGCCCCATTTCAAAAGCATGACCCTGGCTTCATTGAACTCAAGAAATACTCATAGATTCCCATTAGTGTTCTCAGTTGTTCTGTGACTTTTATGCAAGTATAAATGAATAAATTAACCTACCATCATCATAAAGGAACCTTAACAGCCAAGTTTTTTTGCAACAGTACTCTGAATAGTAGATTAGGTTAAGGAGGTGTCATTTATCCTCTGTAGTCTAAACCAACTCCAAACAGGTTTTCATGTGGGATGTTCCATGTAATTAGCATGATTAGATTTGATCTATCATGCTAAAAATATTAGTGTGTCTTACTTGGAAATTAATTATTTTTGTACAACTATCTTTAAATCTTAGCTGGGATCTTATAAAATTAAACATAATTCTTCTGATGTTGGTTGTATCTACGCATTTTGAAAACACTTGAATCTGACTCACATCAATATAGCATCAGATCAGATGTGTTTTCTGGAAAATAGGTAATGATACTCATTTAACATGGACACTTAAACCTGTATGCATCAGCTGCATCCCCAAGGTTTGCTATGAGCTCAAAATGATACAGTTTGTAAATACTGAAAGATTCCATCTGACTTCACATCTACTAGAAGTGCATCCTTTTCCACAATGCCCTGGTTCACAGATAAGCTTAGTCTGAGCTGTTAAAATCAAATATCTTTCACACATTCCTAGCACTTGAGGGTTTGGTTTTGACACTTGAGAAAGTCATTTGCTGCCTTTGCACAGTAGTCTTTTCTACTTCAGCCTGAGAAAAATATCACCTTCTGTCTATGTAAAAGTAGCAAAAATAAGTACTTAAACAGGAGGCTTCAGGAAATAGTGTTAATTAAAGCAGTATGTTAAAAAAAATTAGTGGCACAATATCAACGCCTACTAAAAGAAAAAAACAAGAGTTTGTGAACACCATTTCCCCTTTTTTTTCTGGCGCTCATTTACAGCCTGATTATCAGCTGCAACCTCACATGCAGCTCACAAGCACTGAGCTGCAGCTGTGTATTCAGCAAACATGAAAACAAGGCTGCAAGCACCTTCCTGGTGCTCTGTTTATCTACTCTGAAATATGGACCTCCTGCCCCTGCTCTTTCTACTTCTTTGAACAACTGCACTTTAAAGAAAAATCTCTAGAAATTCATTAAATATGTATTTCTTGGATGAGTACAATAATTGAGCTTAAGAGCAATTTTGACATTAAATTCCAGAAAAGGTCTCTAAAATCCTAACCAGTGCATGCTTAACTGCTTTTTTCCTGTTTGAAGTCTCATTTTAGGCTGAAACACATCAGAGTATTTTTAACTACATAATATTTTGTGAATTATGTTAGTCACGAATGTTACTTAGTTAAAAAATCAGTTTGGGGAAAAACAACAACTATTATTATATTTTTGTTATATCATCTGATTATTTATTTTTTGCCAAGGCCAAAAAAACCAGCTAAACATATCCAGAAAATATTTTCTAGTATTTACCTCCTCTTGGAGTGAAAGGCATTGGGCTGAGTGGGTAATAGGTATAGGAGCAACCAGAATTCAAGTTTCATGGTAAAGATGTAACGAAAGGAGAGGGAGAAATGTACTTTAAAAAGTAAAACCAAAACTGGCTGACTTCTGAAACATCTGCTGACTAGCAGTTCCTCAGTAGTGGAAACTACTGAGGAAAATCAATGTCTTTTATTTCTGTATTATTTGAAAAAATCAAAAGCTAGGTTACTGAAGTTCAACACACTAAACAACATGGGTTTTGCATGTTAAGACATATTATTTCCACTTTTTTTCTAATCCATACTTTTGACATAGAAAGATATTGAGGAAGTTATGTAGTGCATGTTGTAATATTAATTCCAAATTGTGCATTTATCATTTAGCTACTTATTACTCGTTATCACTCTATTTCAAAATCAACATGAGAGTCACAAGACAAGGGATTTACTATTCAAAATTTTATAGTTCTGTAATAGGGCCACTGCAATCTAATGAGCTTCTACATCAACACTAAGATTTATTTTAAGAAGCTGAAAGTAACAGTAATAATCATCACCTCAAATGCATCATTCATTCAGCATGGACACTGGAATATCTTAGGTTTGTACCCCATTAAGTATACCCATTAATATTGTATTCCAGTATTTAGCAAAAGTTAAACTTGTACTATAGGTTATTAGGAGCCAGATTAAAAAAAGAAATTCCACCAAGACTGCAACACAAAGCCCATATCAAGAAAGGATCAAGATTTTCCTCAATCTACTGCAGGGAAAACAGAAATAAAACTTGGCTTAAATTTACTGATAGTTTTGATTCTGCCTAAAAGATATTTCACCAAAAAAATTCTTAACCTGCTTTATTGCTGCATAGACATCTACAGAAATAATAATGATAGTGAGTAATGAGTTCTACGGTTTTAATTCTTGGTGAAATAAGTATCTGATTAGATGAGAAGGATTACCTTAAGTCTTTGACTTTAAACTACAATTTGAATTTGTAAACACAGCTGTCTGGTGTGTCTGCCATAAGTTAAAATGAAAATAACAATGCTTACTATATTTTTTTCAAGCATTAAGAATAGGAAACTCCACAGATTGTCCCAGGAAGACTGTAAATGCAGGACAACTTTGCTGTAATACAGTGACTATTACTACTCTTGAATCAGAAAGAAGTGAGCTGTAATGGCCAGAAATACAGGAGAAGACTAAAACATAGAGTTTTCATTACCAAAAAAACATTCTTTTAGTGTACAAAATACCTGTCAAGACAGTAAAAATACCTATTGCTTACTGTACTATCAATAAGATAAGAGGGAGAACTGTCTAATTTGAATCTCTGTCAGACAGGCCTTTTACAAAGTGATTCCCCTATAACAGAATCAGTGGTAATCACATAATCCTTCATCAAGGCAATTTTCCTTCTGTTTCTTAGAGAAGCTGAGCATGTATGAGAAAATTAAACTTAAAAAAAAAAGAGAAAGCAATCTAAAGAATTTCACATTTCATATTAGTGAAAGGCAGGCACCCTTGATAATTACTGTCAGAAGGCTCTTGCCTGAAGGACTTCTTTAAATTAAAAAAAAAAAACCAACCTCAGAACACTACTACAAGCAAGAACAGTAAGTGAACTGTCAGGTTCCTATTTTCAACACCTTCATTCCCTGTTACTATCTTCTTTTTTTAAAGCAATTTTAATATTTTTTTTGCTTTCATTTGGAATGTCAAACCAATTTGTAGGCTTTTCTGACAAATTTGTAGGACATCAATAGGCAAGCAATTTCAGGATGTGTCAGTACTTTTTCCTGACTTCTTTACTGTTTTCAGCGCAGTATCCACTGACCACTCAACTCCCTATCACTCTCTCCCCCTTCCCTGCACCAAAACACTTAAGCACCTTCAGACAGTAGGAATTCAGGTAGCAGGTATTAAAGTAGGAAACATGGAATGCAACAAAAGTCTTAGCAGGGAGCAAAAGAAACAAATGAAGCTTCACAGCACATTAAATAGCAGACAGCAATAATCAGGAAGTGTAGCATTGCATTTGATTGTTATAAAAGGACAAAATTTGGGACTGGAAAGTCTCTTGCATATGGTAAGACAAACTTATGCAGCAAAGCAGGTGAGATTTTCAGACTTCTACCTCCCTGAACTTACAACCCTCCCTTAAACAGAGCCACCCTGACGCACACTACTTAGCCCAATACCCTTTCTCAGCAGGAGACATGAAGATCCCAGGAAGAGATGGCATTTACAGGTTTCCCCCAAGGATCTTTCAATCCTCTATTTGCAGTAAAGTTCAACAGTGTCCTGAGCTGGAGACAATTTAACATTTCTCGTCAATTTAAGTCTTCAAATGTTTCATTCCATTATGCTGTTTGGGAAAGACATCACCACACCCACTGTCCATCATGCCTGAAACCTATGAGCTTTTAGTTTGGTTCTCACAATTTCACGTGATCTAGTTGCTTCCAGCTCAAGACAAACTGACTTTGTCAAACCAATAAAATTTTCACATCCTGGCAGCCCCCATGCAGTAGTGGTACTTTAAGCACAGCATAACATTGCTCATGACCAGAGCACCTTTTTTCATATTTAGGGGGGGTCAAACACTTGCATCCATCCTCAAAGCCTTAAGGCTCAAAAATCTAAATCTGCTCTTTTCCTTTAGAATTATATTTTTTAAGGAAAAATCTACCAATATTTTACTTTTTTTTTTTTTTACTTCTCCTTAAAACCCACTAATTTAGTCTGTTTAAACTAGTAAATTTCCCCCCATTTCTATGCTCAAAATATCACTTCTCAGCTCTTCAGAAAGTGAAATTTTATACAATACTGAGTGGAATCAAAATAAATCAATACTATTTATTTACTTGATAGCTGTGCCTGGCCTGAAAACTTGGAATATGAATGGAGCACTCTGCACTCAGTAGTTAAAAGATATTTTACTTGACAGTAAAAATACAGTCTACGTAATACACATTATTGTCAGTATATACAGAAAAAACCTATTTAGTAAAAATGGGGCTCAATGTTAAGATTAAACTCTTCAGACAAACTCCAGTCCTGACAAACAAGCAAAATGGCTGGGTTTCTGAGTCATGTAAGAAATCAAAGAGGAGGTACTGGTACTTTGCATGCCTAGGGAGAAGCTAGATTATCTCTACCATATTAAACACTTCTGCTTCTTGTGTGCTGGTCCACTCACAGGCACTCACTGGTGCCTACTGCATAAATTTAACAGACTTTGATCTCTTGATCTCCCTCAAGATGCTAGACTTCTCTCTTCACAGAATAACTCTTCAGACATTTTTCCATTCTTCGCTGCTTTGCAAGAATGGATGTACCTTCTCCCTAAAAAACCAGAACTAGTCCCTACTCTAAAGCTTCTTTATTGGATTCTTTAAACAAATCCCTACAGCTTTCCTGTACCTAACCTAACTGCATCTGCTCTGTTAATACTCTAGGTTTCCCTTTTTCCCTTTTTTTAATAATAAATTCTATTAATTTAACTTCATTATTTCACTCATTCACTTCATCTTTTCACTCATTTTTATAGCTTCAATACCTTTCACTTCAGTTGTGTGGGGGTTGGGCTAGGGGTGGGGCTAGAACAATGTGCTGGCAAGTAGTTGAATAGCTAATACCAAGATCTGTGAATGGAGATTTTAAGCAACAACTTAATAAAAAATGCAACAAAGCAAAAGCAGGAAAGTGGGAAGGACAGTAATGATACAAATCAACAAAAAAATAAATAGGGAAAAAAAATCAAAGAAACTGGGGTAGAAACTTAGGGTATGCTAGAAAGAAACAAGACATAACACCAAGCTCCTATTCCTATAAATCGTTAATTCTCCTATGAAGAAAATTAATAAAGAAACAAACCATGTTTTTTTCAGCATAAAAATCAATGAGATTTAGTATTGCTTCCTTTAAGACAAAAGGATGAATAACAGCAGCTCTAATGGCACAACTGCAACTTACAGGTATCTATTTTTTAATTTACCCACAGGGTGGATAGAAAGGGTTAAAAAGTACATCCTAAGTTTACAATAAGGACATTTATCCATGAAACAACTCCTCCTCTTTAATGATCTGAAGAGGGAATCCGGCCACACCATGACTTTTTTATCTCTGCCTGTTCTTTAGAGTATCTTGACCACATTTATTATTTCAAAGCATTATTTTTCTTCAGAAAAAAGACAGGTGAACAGTCTAATTGTACCTGGCCAAATAACAGAGAGATGAGAAAATTGTTCCAATACTTGCCTAGGAAGTTCTTAGCTCTTCTGCACTAACACAGACTTTTTCTACTGAACTTGTAGTATTTATTTCATCTTTTATTTACATTGCAAACATAATGCAAAAGTGTTGCATTCTTATTGCAAAATGTTCTTATTGTCTTGGTAATAGTGATACACGTGCAACAGATACATCACATTCATGTCATGCCCCAGCTTTTTCTGGAACAATGCATCACTTTGTTTGGAGACTATTGTATTTCTTAACTTGGTGGTTCATCCTTCAGAATTTTTCTGTAGAGTGCAGCAGACATTCTGCTGGCACAAAATCTAACACCTGCCTAGTGGAAGTTCATGCTAGGCTATGAAAACAAAATATATTTCTTGTAATTCTGTTAAAAAGAGGAATAAACTATTTCATTGGTTGATTGCAGAACAGGGTACATCTGTCATTCAGCTGGACGTATGCCAAAGGATGTACCCACCGCGATCCTGACAGAGTTTCTTGATTCATGAGAGAAACTCTGTAAAGCAAAGAGTCTAACAGGGTTCTGGGACAACTGTAGAAGGGATCCATCTCTGCATTGTGTCATTTCCCTCCTTCCACAGAGAAAGATGTGCATCTCATATAACATCATTAAATTGGTAAAGTTAAAACCAGGACCTTAATATCCATAAATATGTTCAGTGGACAGGGACACTGAGCACACTTGGCCTATACAGTTTCGGGAGCTGAGGAAGAAATATGATTAAGCACCAGAAATCATTCTGGGGAAATCAGGCTTTATTGATGTGCTCCACCTAAAGACTGGGAAAAAAATATTTATATTATATAAGAGCTCCTTTACATTGCTTACTATATTTTCTCAATTTTTTCCTAGATATATAATAGTGCCCTAGTGCTCCAGCCATGGAATAAAGTATTTTTATAATGACCAGCTGAACAATACAAAAAGATTAATTTAACTTATGTGATGTGATATAGAGAGAATGCCACAGGTTTTTCTTTTCCACTTTTAACTTCACAGCATTTTTATCACTTACTCTATCAGTACTTCAATGTCCAATAAAAGCAAAGAACAAAATGCCATGAGAGTGATCTGAGTATTGAAAAAGCATGAATATGACATTTTTTAACAGTAATTTTTAAACCACTGATATCCTGCTCAGCATCATCTCTTTATTCTTAATTCCATAACCAATGCAAGCATCAAATATTTTAATGCAATAAGAAGGAGAAAAAAAGATGCACACACAGTTGTGGTTATGAAGAATCTCAAACTACTTTGAGAAACTTTCCTGTTCACCTAGCCCCAATAACACATACAATAACAAATGCTCATTTTTTCTACGGGTAAGCCACATGTTAATAGAAATTGTCAGTTTCTTTAACAAGGCATTTTATCTCAGTTCATGCTGGTAAGAAGTGTATTAATAGCAAAGACATGAAATTCTGTATTTCATAGAGCATCATGGATCCTAAAAGGTTCCAAACTGTTTCCGCTTTCCTGATTCCCACCAGCAGATGAATCCTGGTATCATACTTTACTTGAATTAACCTTGACAATAATTTGCTTCTGGATACACTCTAAACCTTAGGTCACTAGAAATTTTCAAACTGGGAACAATAAGTATGTACATCCTACACAGAAACAGTATCCACTCATCATTTCAGTCACCAGTTCTTTGCATCAGTAAGTTCAATTCTAAGATCTCACACTGTGTCAGTTTCTTATGGTTGATTCATCTTTGTATTCTGAAAATAAAATCTCAGTGGCAACTGAAATGTAATTAAAACATTTCAGCATCTCAGGGAAACAAAAAAAGGCTGACTAGAATGTAGATGCTTAAATAATTCCATCTCATTAGAAGGAGTTTGAGGCATACATAGAGTTCAGCTTTCCAGAAAACTTAGGCAAATCCTCCTTAGCTCAAGTAACCAGAAAGACAGCACATTATCCATGAGGGAACAAATTTCAAAAAGCAGAATACTTGGGGACAGGTGGAATATGTCTTGTTTTTTTTCATTTTGGGGTATTTTTGTTGGTTTGTTTTTGTTTGTTTGGTTTTGTTTTGGTCTGTTTTTATTTTGGTTTTTTTGTTGTTGCTTTTTGTGTGATTTTTGTTTTGATTCTGGTCTTTTGTTGTTTTAATTTTTTTTAATATAAATGGTTTCCCGTATCTTCAGAGTAAAAAGTTGCAGTAAATATTCTTTAAAAAATTTTAAAGTGAAAGCCATGAGCCAAAACAGATAATGAGTTCATTAAAGTAGCCACATCCCTTAAGTATGAAACTTGACGAAAAGCCTAAGTTTGTTTTTTAAAAAAATCGTTTCCTGTAGCTTGTAATTGCTAATGGGACGATTCTGTCATCCTTGTGCATAAATAAATAATGCCAATATATTACTTTAGCCTCTGAAAAGGACCAGGAAAATACAATTATCTCAACAAATGCTGTACTATATTTAACAAATAATTACATGCAACCTGGGCACATCCACTATAATTTTAGATTTCCCATAAGTTATCTATTGTTGCCTTATTCAGTCTTGCTATTTTCTAAGGTTCAGAAAATGGAAATTTAAATAAATTCAGAATCTTTCTGAAACTAAAATATGAGCCACAAGTGTCATTAATTGAACATCAAAACACACACTTAAAATCTTTCAGAAGTTGGCTCATGTCCCAAAATTTGACACCTGCAAATTTGAACAATTTTGGATCTACACTATACCAAAAATTTGTTCATAAATATTTACAAATAATGTGACAGCCATGCACAACATACTCATTATTAAAATAAATGCCCTGTGGAGTCCTAATGGTAGAGATGATGACAAAAAAGGAATTTCTGAGCAATTTAAAATATCTTGCATTACAATGGTATCCACTCAAACTGAAATTTTTACACTAACCATATAATTTCTTTTAAACAAATGGTGCTGACTTCCCTAAGGATTACCTTTTTCTTTAGTTTAGCATGTCCATCTCATGTTTTAAACATGCATTTTAGCTGCCTTTCAAAACACCTGAGTATTTTTACTGCCTTGTAAAATCATATTTTCTAACCACGAAAGCAAAACATCTGTTGAATAAGAGAATAATAACACCTCTGTAGAGGTAATTGTTCCATCTAAAAGTGTGTTTACATGTTCTTTGCTTTTGCTCTACAAACTGTGCCACCATTCCTCTGCCCTGTGGATTGATGCAGGCACTGATACAACTTGGACACCTGACTACAATTTATCATCTCAGTGCTGATTGTGAATGTGTTACTTGTAGCAGAGATGGTGCTTCCCACAGGGGCATCCTGTGTATGGTTGCTTCCCCCAAAACAACTCTCCTGCTCCTGAAACAATGCCCATAAGAACATGAGAAGTAAACAAGTCCTGACAATGCATAAATATCTCAACTAATGGGGCTGAATCCCATCTAGAGAGGGAAAAGTGGGCCATGACAGTAATTTTATGTGCAATTATTTAAATCAAACAGAATTGCACCAGTGCCTTGCTGTTCAGACAGATTCAAGCTGTGCTTAGAAATGTCAGAAAAGGATATTCAGTTCAACTTCCTGTATGTATATGAACAGCAGCTCTTTCTTGAATGAATCACTGCTTCCTGGAAATGCATATATGACACAAAACATCTATTTCTGATCTTAAAATTGTCAGCAGAGTAGCTTCTGGAAACTTATATTTTGCAATGGGCAGTGCTCTGATTGTTCCAAAGATGTGTTTTTATTAGATTTAGACCTGCCATCTTTCAACCACAACTCCTGGCATACTTGCTAGAATATAACATCTTTCCTGACACTTGTCAAATCACCTCCTAACTTTCCCCTTGGTGGAGCTGCTGGATTGAGCTTTGTGAGATGCCTGCATGGAGGTAAAATGTATTCACTTTAATGTCACTCTGTTCTAGGATGGGGGGAAAAATCCTGTACAAGAAACAATAGCTATTTTTGATGAGGTATTTTAGTCCTGTCAGGTTGGTACAGCCTTTGTTTGTGTATATCACTCTTACAACATCAGATTTTGATTCTCTATTTTTAACTGCATCATAAGTGCCTACAACCTGCACTGCAGTTAAATTATGGAACCAGAAAGCTAAGTCTCAGTAGAAACAGACACTTCCCAAACCTCAGTAGAGCAGCTCTCAAAACACTCTATATGAAGTAAATTTTGTCACTGCTTTTGAAAGCATTTACCCACAAATGCTGACAGCTGCCAATACTGAAGCTAAGCTTCAGCACACATCCTTGAAGCATCACATCCTTTTCAGTATTGCAAAAAAATGCATTTATGTGGGAAAAGCAATCTATAATGTCAGGAATACATCAAATATATGAAATTCCTAAAAAGAAAGCAGGCAATACTTGCAAAAGAGCCACATAAAAAACCCAAACAGCCCTAGGCACCTGTAAGATTCACTGCAGAAATATAAGGTTAGAAATATAAGGTAAGAAATATAAGGTTTGAATGAAGTCAAGCCTTACGTGTAAAAAGAAAATGTATTGGGACTCTTCTGACTGTAAGCAGAGTCACACAAAGCCCTTCAGTAAGTGCCAGTTATAATAAAGTAACAATGCAGCTCTCAGGGCTGCTTAACATACAATCCTGTTCCCAGAAGTATAAAAGCAGTCAGACAATGTATGCACCTAAGAAAGCCTTTTAATTTCAGAAAGGAAACAGCCTTCTGTAAATAAGCACTGTTGGTGGCCAGCAAGTTTAAGTCTCCTACAGCGTTACTTAGATTTTGTAAAAAGCTGTGTTCAGTGAATTTAAAACAGAGTAAGACATTAAACAGAGAAAACTTACTAATGTAGCAGATAGTGGCCTAGTAAGATACTCATCTGATGATAGTATTTCAGTGTCCTTCTCTGTAAGAAAACCTTCTGACACATGGAGTAGAATGTACTTGAATAAATAAACTGCAATCTGTTTCTGAGGGTGCTTGGTTTAGTTCTTTTACTACCATGTTATCACTTACTACTTAAGTCATATGAAATATGAAAGACTAATGCAAGTGATACATTTGCTTCTTTGCATATTTTCAAGAGATTTTTTAATTCCCTAATTTATCAGTTATTAACTAGCAGATAAAGATCATGGGTATCTTCCTCTGAAAGGCACCAGAAAACAGTAAGTAATAACACACATTACAGCAATTGTTGGATCTCTCTAAATCACAAATTGTATCAAAAATATGATATAATTGGTTTTGTGTCCCCTATTTGTTTAGCAAAAGTATTTTTTATTCTGTTTTAATATGGCAGCACTAGTCAGTCACAACACCCCACAAGGGACTTTGCAACAAACATGAAGAAATGTTTCAAGGTTATAACAGCAAACATGTTTGAACATGATAAAATCAAATTTGATGGAATACATTCAGGGCATCTTGCTATGAATTAGTGCATGAAAACATGAGAGAACAGTAAAGGCTGCCTGAAAGCTCCTTAGCTCTGCTACTTTCCAGAATATAACTCAGTATGGCAACAACACAGGGTTCATGCAGACACTGAAGTGCTGCAATCCTGTGTGGAGCACAACAAACTGCACCACAATAAATGAAAACAGTGACTAAACACAAAGCAGTTGCTAGAATAATATTTTTCTGATCTTTAAACACCATGCCTTACACAATGGATTGGTCCAGATTTCTTTTCTATGTCCCGTTTTCACAGGGAGATCTCAACTGATTCCACTTAATTAAAACAGAAGTAATTTTTATTTATAAACTTCCTATGATTCATACTTTTTGCATTGTGAAATTGCATTGAACATACTTATTATGCTTTTTAACCCTGCACACTGGATGGGTATTAAGTATACATAAAAGTTTCCCAAAGATATTAGAACATGGTTTAATTCCTTGAGCTTTCCTTAAAAATCTTACGAAGCAGGACAGTTCAGAAAGGCTGAGACCACCTTATAAAAATCCCAGATTTTAAATACAGCTCTTTTACCCCCAAATACTACTTTTGTGCTTCTCTTTATGGTAAAATAGTAGAGCAGTTGCAGAACAACTAAAAGGAATGGAATAGACTATATTCACAGAGAATTCAATAATTAAGTTCAATTCATTGACTAGTATCTCTGTCTCAACAGGAATGTTATTTTTCTATTATATTAAACATTTTATTAGCTAGTAAAAATAAAGCAAAACAGACAAAATTCTGGTCTCTTCTGAATTTATTTGGGAACTCAGAATTTCTTCCTGAAATCTTTGTTCAATTTCCAGAAAAAGAAATCTGCCATCTAAAAATGACAGATGGCTACAGATAGCTCACATCACTTGCAAGACACCTGACTAATGTCAAAGAAACAGTCAGGAAGGCCCTGGCCTTCAGTGCAAAAGCTGCTTGTTTTATACAGCACCTGCCACAACAGGAATGGTGTCCTTGAGCACTGCAGCAGCCCAGGCAGGAGGAGCAGGAGAAGGAGAACTGAAAGTTCCAGCGGTGTCAATTCCTGGAGACTGCCCAGTGCAGCACCACCTCTGCCTGTTACTGCACAGAGGGCAGAAGCCATAGCTGGGGCTGCATCAAACAGGTAGTGGGCATGGAAAAGCTAAACACAGAAAAAGAAGTCAAGGAGCCATCCCTGCCACAAAGGAAATTGACGGGTTATGGTGTGAGATGTTCCACAATGGAGAAAGCAACCAGCCTAAAATAAAGTCATTTACTTCAGATTTAGTAAGAGACTGGATTAGCCAAACCCTGCTCAATTGTTTGAAATTTGGAAATGCTGCAGATACTAGACTACAGTCCATATATTAATGGATTAAATTACTCTGATCTTATGACTAAAATTAGCAGTGGCTGAAATGCTGATTTACTCTGCTTGTTTAACTTTTCATTAATTAATGCACTCAATTAATTGAAACGTCTTCCTTTAAAGTATTCCACTGGGGCTTCATAATATTCCTCTGATTTCCTCAGGTATTCTCAGTTATGTTGGCTGTTCAGACATTAAGAGATGCACTTGACACATTCATACCTCTCCCATTAAGCACACTGATGTGTTCTTGTTAATAATGAAGGGTATCTGCATTCCTCTGCTTCTAGGTGTAACACACAAATCATTGCAGAATAGACCATACTTTACCTTTTAGGGAAAGGAAGTCACAGCCATTATTTCTCTACGGAAAAAAAAAAATTCTGGTTTCCAGAAACAGGGGTGTGCTTGTGCGTTAAAGTTTTATTTAGTGCCTGAAAAGAGTTCCTCTGTTCTTTTTTTTAGAAGCAGGTGATCAAACAACTAGGTCTTACACTAGATTTACAGATTATATTAACATTACAAACCACAAAGCCATAGAGGGATTTTTACCAATTGTTTTTGTATTCTAAAACCCTGGGCAGCTAAATATACTTTACATACAGGGGGACCTGAAGACACTAGACACAACAGTGGGGACTAGAAAACATCAAGTGTTTTTGCCTTGTTCAAGTGTAAAAGGCTACAGACCTATGCCAATTTACAGCAGCCTCTAAGTTTTATTTCTGCTTCAATAATTTATTTTTTTTGTGTGTGTGTGTGTGTGTGTAAGGACAAGTCCCCAAAAGTAAACTGCATATGACACTTTTAACACACTTATTTACTCAGAATTAATACCATGAGTAGCTATCAACATGAACTTTTAAAGAAGATTAATTTCACACTGGAAATGAAATTGCTTACTATGTTAGAGACATGTTTAAAGTACACTTAAACCAATACATATGTGAAGGCAAGTGATAAGTTGAATTACTGTCTTTGGAGGAAGGGATTTTCACATTTCCCTGCAGGTAAATGAAGGAAATACTGATGTATAACTAATAGATTCTGTGAATTTGAACTTTAAAAAGCCAGGCTGAATTTAGCACTGTAGCCCATGGGGCTTGTTAAAATCTGTGTGAAGACCTAAGCATCATCTTCTCCTATCTCAATGGGCTTTAAAGTTGCTCTGCTGTAATATTAAACAACGAATAAAATGATTCTTTAACACGAGAGTATTACAAAAATAATTCCATAAGCAGAGCTGAACTTTGAGATAAAAGCACTGCACACCCCTCTCGTGCACCTTTGCTAGGAGTCAGAGCCCATCAGTGTAAATGGCTTGTGCTCACAGGTACACAGTAGGAGCCCCAGTGTCCACCTGCCTCCAATTTTAGGGGAGCAGAAATATTTACAAAGCTGCTGCTGTAGAGCAGCCCAAGAAGGATCCTGTGTGCAATGTGGCAAAACCTCACTCAGTTACATGCAGGGTTAACCTGCTGTCAGACGTGATACGTGAGCAGTACAGGTTAACAGCAAAGCCAAGGCAAGGGAAGAGAATTCCTTGCTGCCTCTCAAGGGACGAAGGAGCTGGCATTACCTCTGTCCCCAGCATCGGCAGAGATGGGCTTCACCTGTGTGTGTGAAAGGCACCAATCATCTCTCAACTGCAGGTGACTGTCATTAGGCACCATCAGCCCCCCTGCCCACAGAGCTGGAGCAAGGTGCTCCACCCAGAGCTGGGGGCAGGAGATGTCATCACTCTGGCCAGACAGTGCTGCAGCAGGGAGGCTTTGGGGTCTTACCCACCCCGTCTCCCCCTCTCCTGCTCATGTGAGCTTGCAGAAAATCAGGAAAGTGAGGAGAGTGAGAAGTTAAGAAAATACATGTGAAGGGCCTAGAAAAATCTTAGACTCTTCAACAAAACCTAAATGCTTTTTCAAATATTTGTGTTGCTGTAAGGCTACTCCAAAGGAGCCTTTGCCTTTTTTTCTGTCCTTGTTCTAAAAGAGGTTTTATTACACTTACTTTTCAAGGTAGACAAATAAACAAGTGCACAGATGCTTTTCACACCACAGTAAGCCCAGTATGCTGCATGCTCTTTTCATAAATATGAAATCTCTCTGCTAGGCCCAGAGAATTCTTCAGAAACAATGTCCCCTGACCCTCGCAGAAACTGCAATACGAGAAACAGCAAAAGCCTCCTGTCATGCAAGACTACTCTATAGCTACTGAAATGTATATCTCCTCTGTTTTTTCTGAACATTATCTTTCATGACCTTATTAAAAATGTCAAATTCAAACACTCTTATTTGTTGTTGTTGTCTGCAAACAGAACACAGGCTGTTAGATTAAATGAATATTAAATGAAATATTTTAATAACCTGCTTTGTGTGAATCTGCTCTTTAAAATCCTTGAACCTGAAATCAATGGTAAGATGCCATCCAGTGGCTGAAGGCACCGCAGAATTAGTATAAAACCGGCGGGAGGGTTCAACTACAAGGACATCTAGTGGTAAGATATCAAACCAGTTGAACAAGTTTTGAAAATGCAAGTAAAAGGACATTTCGATAATACTTTTAAATTTAACTCAAGTACAGGTTATTCCACCATATGACTGGCGATACACTGAAAATTCTGTTGTATCTTATTTCTATTTCATTAAAAAATATGGCATAGCATGTCATCCAGAATTATTAGTAATTCTGACTATCTATTACTTGCAAAATAATGCAAAAAATATTTTAAAAAATATTCTAATACCCGTATTAGAATCAGAATTGCTTGTAGAGCTAAGTGTCGTACAAGCCAGGTAAAGGTAACTTACTTGGTTCTCTGGGGTCTCACCCAGAAGCTTTCTTTGCAGAATGCAAGTTATAGGAGGCTTTAGAATTCCTTTTAAAAATACTCATAAGGACTGGCATATTTTATAAAGTCCAGTCCTACAGGATCATATTTCTTTGAGCATTTTATGATAAGCACAAGCATTTTATATTGTTTCTTTCATATTATTTCTTCACTGTGTAACTTTTATTCTGGTTTCTAATAAAAGCCTTAAAAGAGAAAAGGCTGAATTGATGCCATGCAAGTATTGCAGATCCCAAGAATATCATGCTCAATGAGAGTTCATCATTTCTACAAGAGGGAAAGAAGGAAACAAAACCCTTTACAAAAGCTCCATTATAACACAAGGCTTGGATCCTACTTACTTCAAGCATAAAATATCAATACAGATTATATTTTATAGCAGCACAAGAGAAACCTGACAGATACTGATCCTAAAGGAACAAAATTAATAAGGGCTTATATTTTGAAAAACCTATTAGTCAAGTGCCAAAGCACACTGAAAAGCATTTTTAAAGATAAATATTAACTGAAGAAGAAAGTGCTAGATTTAGTCTTTACTTAGAGAGTTTATATTTTGTACAAATTACGTGTATGTTGCATCAACTACTATATGTCTCTGAACTGAAGACCTTGTTCATTATCAACAAGAATTACAGTTCAACACGTTACACAGCTGAAATTCTGTGCAAGTAAAGAAATTACAATGAGGAAGTCTATGCCTTCTTGCCAGAGATATGGCATCACTGTCAGCAGTCCCCAGTGACCCAGTGCTGTAAACACAGGCCAATTCCACAGGTGCAGTGATTTTCATTTTGGAATGTGGGAGGTGGAAGGAACAGCACACAATTTATGAACCAAGTCCTGTAGGAGTCATATAGTTTCAGCCTTAAGTGTCAAGTTTGTAAAAGTATAGGAGTAAAAACATAATCTTGTTGAAAAATAAGAAGATAAGCAAGAAGATAAGCAAGATCTCAAGAATAACAGATAACCAGCCCACTCTGAAAAATAATATTCATATATATGCACAGATTTTTTTGCTTTGGATTTAGTCCAGAAATAACTGCATATATAATAAATACAGGAAAAAGACCTAACAAACCATCAAAAACACACACACAAAAAAAACAACAGGGAAAAAAATCAGCATAAAAACAAAGGAGTACCAGGGGTGAGGAGGATGAAAAATATAACAGGGAATATATTTTTCAGCACAAACACCGTACATCCTACAGGCCATCCTGATACCAACTACCTGGTATCAAACAACAGTTCCATCACAGTAAATAGGGATTTCTTAAGCTAAGTTTTTTCTAGCTTACACACCCACAGCTCTACATAGCTAATATTTTAGGAGCTTTGAAGCTGTATTATTCAAACTAAAGAATCACCATTGCAGAAAAACAATCCCATGGTCCTTTTGTAAGGGGCTCACCTTTAATATAAAGACTTAATTACAGGACTTGAGTAACTGGAAGTACACCCCCCAGTATGATTTCACAGGTAAAGAAACCTTAGTTGTATGAAAGAGGTTAAAAGCATAAAAGGTTGCCAAAGGAACTTGATGCTAAACCCCTTCCATCATCTGAAAGCATTTCTGTGGACCAGTCTTTGATTGTGGCATATGTTCCATTCTGCCTGAACAACATTTCCCTATAAAAGGCCAAGCGATATACAAATAAGATAGTGTCTTAGTTTAGGGCAAATTAGGAAGGAAAACTCCAAATGGGGATTTCCCCAGGGAAATGCCCCTCCCCACTAAATGGTCCGGGAAAAGAAAAAAAGTTCCTTAGAGAGAAGTGGAAAAAGCTGTTTATTTAACAGAAATTGAGTAATATTAAATAATAAAACCTCTTGCTGTTCGATGGGATGGCAAGTCTAGGAAGAAAAGTCCTTTTCATGTGGTGTAGCTCGGCTCGCTCAGGTTCTTATCAGTCCCTCCGGCGCTGGAAAGTGCCGAGGCCCAGGGCCCGGTGGGCCACAGGCGTGAGCTCCCGGGGTTTAGCTGGGTGTTCAGTCCAGAGCAGGCTTGCACAGATCCAAGAAAATTGGGAAAAAAACAAACAAAGGTCCAGGGAACTCCTCTGCCTCAGCTAGCTAAAACTAACTAAAAGCCAGAGAGAAGCTCTGTCCCGCTGTCTGTCCGTGCTGCAGACACCAACAGTCCAGGAGCGGGATGTGTGGGAGTGATGTTTTTCCTTAACACAAACTGCGCGCTTCTTCTTCCCCCTCTCTTGCTCTCAAAGCCAGTCTTAAAGGTGCAGAACTTAATATATAACATAAACCAGACGATTGGGGATACCAGTATCATAAAGTCACCCCAGGACAGATAGTTACCTCAACATCAGCTGTGCCAACTTTCTTGAAAGTAAAGACAGAAGAGGTAGTTGCTCTTTATAATAAACTATTAATCTTACTTATTTGGTGAACTGCTCAAGCCTAAGTAGTATTCATTTTAAAACAACAAAGGGAAGATAAGAGAAGAGCAATTGTTGGCCTTGCACAAAGCATTTGACACTGTCCTGCACAATACCCTTATCTCTAAATTGAAGAGGCATGGGTTTATGGATGGACTACCCAGTGAATAAGGACTGGGTTGGATGGTTGCACTTAGAGAATTGCAGTCAATGGCTCAGTATCCAAATGGAGAGTAGTGATGAGCAGTGTTCCTCAGGGGATGGAACTAGGGCTGGTGCTGTTTAATATCCTTGTTGTCAGCATGGACAGCACAGACTCTGTAGTGTGATCCATGCCACAGGGAAGGAGGGAAGGAGGGAAGAGATGCCATTCAGAGAGACCTGGACTGGCTTGAGAGACAGGTCTGTGTGAACCTCATGAAGCTCAGCAAGACCAAGCACAAGGTCCTGCACCTAGGTCAAGGCAATTCCAAGTACAAGTACAGGCAGAGAATGGATATAAAGTGGTGCTAAGGAGAAGGACTTTGGTGGTTTTGATGGCCAAAAAGCCTGACAAGTCTCAGCAATGCATACTCACAACCCAAAAAGCCAGCTGTACCCTGGGCTGCAGCATGAGCAGTGTGGCCAGCAGGCTGAGGGAGATGACCCTGTCTCCCTAACCTGCCCTTGTGAGACCCTGCTGGAATGCTGTGTCCAGTTTGGGGGTCCCCAACACAAGAAGGATGGGGACCTTCTCAAGTGAGTCCAGAGCAGGGTAACAGAGATGCTCACAGGGCTGCAGCACCTCTCCTACCAAGGCAGGCTGAGAGCCTGAGCTCTTCAGCCAGGAGAAGAGAAGGCTCTGAGAAACCTTAGAGCACCTGCCTCTACCTAAAGAGTGCTACAACAGAGCTGGAGAGGGACTTTTTGAGAGGCACGTACAGACAGGACGAGGGGTGAATGGCTTGATGCAGGGTAGACTTGTATTCGATACTGGGAAGAAGTTCTTTACTGTGAGGGTGATGGGGCACTGGCACATCCACAGAGAAGCTGGATATGCCCCATCCCTGGAAGATGGACCCAAGGCCAGTTTGGGGGTTTGGGCAACCTGGTCTAGTTGAAGATGTCCCTGCTCATTGGAACTAGCAACATATTCCCAAAGTTATTCAGACTGGCTCCATTCCTGAACTCCAGTTCATAGGCAAAGTACATTCAATGTCTTTCAAAGTCAGAAAAGCTTAACTTCATCCCTGTAGTTTGGAAATTAAAATACTGAGAAAATTGATATAGTAAGAATAATTTAGCACTACTGATAGTTCTAAATATATTTCAGTATATTAAATTGCCACAGCTGTATCATTTTCCATAAATAAATATTAAGTGCTTCTTTAAATATTTCCCTACAAGTGTTCTTATCAATTGAGCTACAATTCATTACCACACACAAATATTTTTGCCACAAAGTGCAATGCACAGCCAATATGAGGGGGTAAATATAACAAAAATCTTGGGAAAAGTTTAGAAGAGAGTGGGTGTATTATTTTCTGATCGGAGCTTAGAATAGAAAGATAAAATCTGGTTGTGAAGCATTTTGTCAAAAACCAAAATTCTATTTGCATGATAACAGAACAAGTTGTTCCTTCTGCCTAACATGTAACACCTACCCAAATCTCTCATATGGAAATTGATTTAATATTTTACTTCAGTATAAATTCAGAAAAAGCTGACTTTGAATTTTCCATATATAGAAGCTGGAAACAGTTATGCCCCAATTTCACTTTTTTTTTCATACAATATGACTGATTTTTTTTTTTTTTTTTCTGAAAAATATTAGTCACATAAATTATTTACCTTAAGATTTCTTTGGGAAAAAACCCCTTGAATGTTGAAAGGAGTTGGTAATTAAGCTGCTGAAATGTCCTAAAAGTAACAACAAAACTAAAAAAAACTCTAAGAAAAAAACCCCAAAAATTCCTCTGAGTAAGCAACCTGGGAAAACAGCTTAAAAGGCAGTCTAAACCCATATATTTTAATGTAAAATTGGTTACTGAACCAAGACCATGCTGTGTCGAGTGAGTCATGATTTCTTCAATGACTTGGATACTAAGTGTTTTCATTTTCTGTACCCTCAGCACTGCTTTGTCCTAGTTATCCAGAAAGTTTTTAAAGCTTTCTATATTAAGTTCTCTCATCTCAATAAACCTACTTCCTTGATCAAGACCTGTGCCAATAGTAAAAATGAGCTAGCAGTTCTTAAGCAGTCTAAAGCATCTTTGAACCTCAGCCCAAGAACAACAGAGTGTCACATGTGACTCAAGCATGAAAAACGGATTAACATCAGAAACACCACCTTAGAGGCTGGTCATGCATTAAAAAGTTGTATTGCACACAGAGAAATATTATTTATGGAATAATCATACTATTCAAGTTCCGAGTTTCAGAGCTTGCCAAATTTTGCAGGAAACCAATATTCATTTTCCAGTACTAATTCTTCCAGAAAAGGCAAAGTTCAACCTCATTGTAAATATTTAGGATAACAGAAATTAAATATGTCATCTCTACACTTCCACAGAATGAGACACAAAAAGGAAAGAAAATAAAACAGAAAAGCAGACAAATAATGCACTTTGCTAGCAGCACACAGGCTTTTCCCCAGACAAAGTAAAATGAAAAATCATCAGGGAACTATTTTCAGACCATAGCTTGAACTGGGTGGAGAAACAGGAGGAAAAGAGGGAATGGGTGCAACAACTCACACAATCCCTCTCTAATTTCCACTTCTCTAAAAGCCACTACCAATCAAACAGCAATTCAGTATGACTAGACACCAAATATTTTTTTTCTTGCTTGGTTTTATCATGTGTTTTTCACAGTAACTTAGTTGCTTACTTATCAGAAGATTTTCAAAATCTTCAGAGGAAATCGCACAAATGAAAATATCTTTGTGGAAGGTTGTGAGAAGTGGTAGGAAAGAAGAAAAGAGAATGTTGAAAATTATTGAATTAGTGAGAATAATTCAGGGATGAAAAAAAAATCAATGTTTAAGGTAGAAGTCTCCATTTTCAAAAAAATCTGTGGTTTTCAGATATGTAGAAGTATCCCTAGAAATACAGTTACTGGATTTAATAGAGAATGAAGGGAACAAATCTAATTTTAATAAAGAAAATTCTTCATTTGTAACAGCATATGGTTTTGTGATTCAGTTTTTACTGTTCAGACGGACAGTACTAAAACCAATAAATGGTGCAGTTTACAAGAGGAGAAGAGTCACATGGACATCTTTCTCTTCAGGAGAAAGTATTGTTGGTCCTTGCATTTCCACCCCCAGGAAATTGTTAGAAAAATTCCTCTGGCTATAAAGAAAGAAATCTGTATGCAAGCAGTTGAGAAACTTCTTTCTTTTAATTTCAACCCAGTGGTTATTCTGTTTTCAGTGTTTCTTGTGTAAAATAAAAAGAATTATAAGACAGAGGGGAAACAATCCAAGCATTGTATGATAAGACTGATTCACCAATGCCTTTTCAAAAAACTTGAATATAATTTCAGAATATGTTCAACACCTAAAACAGTAACAGAAAGCAAATGAGATCCTTGGTACAGCCATTCAGTAACACACACTTCATTCTTAGGCCCTAATTACATTTCTTCACAGATAAGAATTTTTAATATCATTTGGAATACCTATTAGAAGCTAAGTGCTGATTTATGCCTCTGAAATGTTTACTAAACATGTTTAAGGGTCTTCTGGAAAATAGAGAGAGGAAGAAAAGCTCTGAAGACTTTGCTTGTTCTTATATTAGAACACACCTTAAATAGTATATGTATAAACTACTTTATCAACAAGTTCTCCCTGAAGGTAGTTGTTGATTTGGGCCTTATGTGTAACTTTACATATTACTAATATATAGTTACTGTGATGATAATACTGACTTACAACAGTGGGAATGTTGCAGAGAAAACAGAAAAGATCAGGATTAGTTATCGGGATTAGTAAGAGGAATGAGAATCTGGAACCAGCATCCTTAGTGCACAAGTGAGAGGGGTTTTACCTCGTCTTTCTTAGCCACAGCTCTGAAAGGGCTTCAGAATAGGCCGAACATTTCACTGTCCTAAGGTTTTCTTTTGTATCCTTACTTGCAGCACCACTGTGAGTGGGGAGAATTTCCAAATGGGATAAGGAAGGGAGAGAGTAGTAGGAGAGGCCAGCAGGAGAACCACAGAATTCTCTGCTGAAGCAAATGTCATTAAATGTTTCAACAACTAGTTCATCAACATATCCTCAGAGCCACTACTGCAAACACACCAGGAAGGAGCCTCACACAAAAGACTTAGTGGCTGACAAGCAATTCTCCATGAGATTTCTTACCTCTAAGGCATCTTCTAGGGATTTATGGTTTGACTCTGCAGCTGAGACAGGTCACAGGTCAAGAAAATGAAAATGACAGAGCCACCAATGCCAGCATTCAATGAAGTGTGACTATGTCAAGACTGTTTCTGAAATACTGTTCCCAAGTCAACTAGACACACACATGCTGTTGAGTTTCTGTTAGAAAAGAGATTTTTCAACATCAGATATCAAAATTAATGTTTCCAAAAACATTTCACTCAAGTAATCAGCACAAAAAACACCACAAAAAGAAAAAACAAAGGAAATTTAAAAATATCTATCTCACATGTCATAAAACCAGCCATAGTACTGATTTTAAAAAGTATATCTGCTTGTAAAATTAGTGTTAACTAAAAGCTATATACATAAGATCTACTTTAAATATGTTCTGAAGAAAATGAACAATTGTAACTAGTTGTGTCTGTTAGCACAAGCAGTTTCTAAGGATACCATTCTCTTCCTTAAATCTTAAGATAAACAATATGGATATCTAATTTCTGGAAATAGGTTGCATGATGTTACATGAGAAAGTAACAGAAAATGTTTTCCTGCCATTGTGTTTGATAAGGACAATGCACTGCAATTTCTAGCAGTGCAGGTTTTCAAGGATAGGTAACCAGGCTGTTGTAGTATGTCGCAGAAATTCTGAAACAGTGTGATAAATTAAAAGTTTCATCCTATAATGTAGAAACATTTTAAGCTGTTTCAGGGGAAGAATAATGTAACTTCTGGAGGAGCCTCTCTAGGAGCTACACCAGGAGTTTACTACCATATCACATCTGCTGAGTACAGGAGGGAAAGCATCATTTACACAGCTTCACAAAGGAGGTCTCTTGCTGACAGATGGATCCTCTCTCAAGAGCACATGAATTTAATCTGGAATATAACTTCCTGCAAATTTACTCTAAAAAGAAAAAAACCAACCAAAAAACAAACAAACAAACTGGGTTCATGCACATGAAAGACTAAAAGTTCAATTTATTGACCAGCTGTGGGCTCCCTAATGAAGCAGTGAAGAGATGAGTATGTAGCAAACTACCTCCTCCAGAAAGTGCTCCCGGTTTTCTTTACTTTTTTACCACCTTTTTTTTTTTTCTTTATTTTTCTTTCTAAAATGTCTCAACCTTTCTCTTATGGCCTAAATTTAGCAAGGTTGTCAGAGACCTGAAAATCAAATCTCTTTGTCTTGTCTCTTGGTGAATCATCCTGCTTGAGTTTCCAGCAGGAAAGCTCAGGCACAGGTAGGTGCATGGCAGGACACCAATAAATAAGATAATGCACTGTGAGTTATTTTGGCTTGAAACTAATTTGCAAGTATACACAGTTTTCAAAAGACTTAACAGGCAGATGGTAAGCGTTCAAGAAAAATCTTTTTTGCTAATACCCGCACTTAGAATGGGACCAGGCAGCAACATGAAGATGACAAATGTACTTTAAAATACTAAGAACAAATTATATGCCTGGGTGGCAGTACCCCAAACCCAACTAGAATCAGTATTTTTCACATATGTCTGTGTCCAGATAGGTAGATGGATCTTGTAGGGCAGCTTTGCATCTGGGTAGCATCTCTGGTATAAAATACTCTTAGTTTGATGTTTTCAAGAAGGTGTAATAGTCTAGGTATTATTACCTTTATAAAGAATGAAAATGTCTCCATTACCACATAGAGACAGATACACACTTTTCAAGAACAATTTTCCAAGAATAGCAGTGCAGACAAGTAGTACACACATCACCATAGCCTATGAATTTACTCAATTTACTTCAATAATTTTTCATGGAAAAGTGTGAGGAAATGCATTCTTTCGGTACCTAATGTAATGGCAACGCAGGGCAGAATTCATCCTTTACAAGAGAAAATGCAAAGAAGAAAGGCCTTTTCTGACAAGTTGAGGCTCTTAAATTGTAATTTATTTTTTTCTTTTCAAAACTCAATTGACAAAGAGAAATTAGTCTGCCAGCTAGCAAGCTAGGTGCATGAATGCTTTCATGCAACACTGAAATGTCTAATGCACTTCTTAGCTATTCTAGTCATAGTTGCATACAGCCTCATATGCAAACTTTTGCCAACATCTGAAACACATGCCCATTTCTGTAGTTCCAAAGAAATTTCTTTTCTTTAGATGAGATGTCTTAACTTTCAAAACGTAATACTTTCATCTCTAACTTTTGAAATATTTTTGTTTATCTATACATAAGGGTAAAAAGTGATTTGAAGTCTAAAGATACCATAGAAGATAAAAGTGAAAAATCCTTTAATAAGTGTTTCACACTTTGGAGCTCCTTACTTGAGTGTAAAATAAAATAAAGTTGTTGTCGTCTGCACAGCTTTAGTTTATTGTGCAGTCAAATCAGAAGTGATCTAGTCATTATGAAAATTTCCATAGGTTTTACACTTCTGGTTTAAGAAGACCCAACAGATAGCATCAGGCAATTTACCAAAGCTTCAGCGAGAGAAGAAAATAGATTTACTTAATGACTGGTTTGTTGGCTTCTTAATGTTTGAGATACTGTTTTTTCTTTTGCTTGTTTGGGGGTTTTTAACCATCAGCTTTAACCCTATGACTACTCCCTTTGCCCCCATTTGCTCTATGCTTACCTCCACTTTCACAGACATTCACCACAAATTCCATTCACTATTGTGTTCTTTTTACTATCATCTCTCACGATTGCCATCTGTACACCTACTTGTTGAATTTGCTCTACATATAGAGAGTAAATTCTGGAGTGAAGAGTCACACTCTGGCTATAAAAATCACTAACAAAATAATAAAAAAAAACAGAAAATGGATTAGTAAAAAGAAAAGGGTTAGTTCTGAACTAACTAAATTCATAAATACAAACATTTATCTTTAAGTGTACAAGAAATCTTCAAGTTCAGTGGCGCTACATCTGTTTTGGCAAGGTGAACAATTGTGATTTGAAATAAATGAAGAATTTTTGAAGTGAAAGTATTTGTGCATATGGTTTGGAGATATGCCCCTGGTGGCAGGCTCACTCTGGCCAGCAGGGCCAGGGTACAGACAGCAGATGCATCTCCACACTGGGCTGCTGATGTGTGCCAACTCCTCCAGCACAGAAAATACGTGTTGGAAGTCCTACCTGCCAACACAGGTACCATAACGCCTACAGGGTCTGATCTACTAAATGAGTTTCATCCAACCTACAAGATGTGCAAAATTGAACTATATTTAGCTGAATTAGTCATTTATGAAAGTGAACAAATTGAAACATACTTGGAATTTTGGACTCCAGTCTGAACTCTGATCATCACATCAGATGGAAAAAATCACATTGTGGAAAACCTTTTCAGTGAATGGAAAACAGTCTGCTTTACCAGTCCCTGAAAAAAACTTTGGCAGATTGTTTTTAAAGTGTTCCTGGAATATTTTGCTATGGCATTTAACCTTCCACTGATGTTATAGGCAAGCTGTCTTTAATTCTACTAAGTTCATCAGTAAGATGTAAAGTAGCAGCAAAAATAATTTATAAACATGAAGCAACTTTCAACTTGCCTGTATAGAACAGTGTCTTTCCCCAGCACAGGTTGTGCCAAAAAAAAACCCTAACAAAACAACAAAAAGACAAAACAACACAAAAGTGCTTCCATATTTATCTACATATGTAGAAAACTTCAAAGCAGAATTATAAGTTTAGAAGCTATTGGCAGAAGACATCTGTTGTACCATCTGTACAAAAACTGAAGCTATAAATCCACCTTTCTGAAGCAGAGCATTTTTCTCTCCTTTTAGGCCTTGTAAATCATTCAAATCTTAGTCAGTGATAATTATAGCTCACCATAGAGGAATATAATTTTAAGCCAATTGTTAAAAGCACATTTTAATGACAGGGTGAAGAAGCAGTTGGAGTAGACTACAGTAGCACTAATGGGAGAACACTTTCTGACTATAGATTCTACTAAAGGTAACCACAATATAATATCTAGAAACAGAAGCAAAAGAAGAAATAAAAAAGTGGTTTGCAGCATTTTCCCTAAAGCCTGAGTTTTCTTTCTGTATTGTCATCTGCAGCCTCCCTGTTGAAATCCTTGAAGTATCAGGGAGAAACTAAAGTCCTGAGAAGACAGCAACCAGAAAGGTGAGTAAAATCAAAATGGTAAAAGCTGGAACTAAAATGGATGTTTGTGCTGAAACAAATCAGATATTTTCCAGAAAATACTGAAAACAAAAACAATCTATAAAATCAACGGTTTTATGAAAGGCTGCATCATCAGATATGGAAAAGCTAAGTGAAGGAAATGCATCCAGCTCATCAATGAAGAAAAGAGTTGTCCACTCAAACTAATACATTGATACACTGTGCCAAAAGGCATACAAAGAAAGACTTACAGAAGATTAAGAGAGCTACTAAATATTTTGATTTATTACTAGTTATGATCAACTATTCATTACAGTTGCAAGACACAGTGAAGCTTTCTAAGGAACAGAAAATAGAATAACCTAAGGTAATTTGCTAAAGAGGCAACATTGATAAACTCATCATTAAAAGCCATTAAACATCTTTAAGTTTGTATGGCATTGCTGCAGCTGATGTGCAAGGAAACAGATAAAGCTTTGGTTACCAAAGTGAACATCAGAAGAAATCCTCTTTATAAGTTCCTGGCAGCTCCCACGTCCAGTTTATAATTGGATTAAAACGAAACTGTTCAGCTAGAAAACACAGGAGACAACAACAGATCATTTAAAGTGTGCAGGCCACTGTGTTGCCATACCCACCACCAAACTGCAGATAAACCCACGTCTTTTTTGGTCTCTTATGAAAAACCTAAATCGAACTGTAAAGCTCCAAACATATCCAACCAAACCAAGAAAGCTTTATCCATTGCTGCCCATCTAAAATCATACCAAATCACATGAAGAAATGTGTCTGTCAACGAAGAGCTACAAAGCAGTATTTTTAATTCCTGGTGGCTTCTCTGTGTTGTTATAAAAGCAAATGCATTATTAGATCTAGCTTCAGCACTTTCAGGTCTTGTCAGCAGTCTTCATATCAGACCTGCTTTTGAGCTGGCAAGCAATGATCTATCAGCCACCAGTTCCTAAAAAAATGACAAAATACTGTTGATAGTGATGAAGTTACAAGAATCTTCTGCAATACAGTAATATTGCTAATGAAGGACTGTTACTGAACAGAACTGATTAAGGTTAGGATCAAGAAACTAATGTAAGCATAAAATTGCTATTCATGTCTAAAATATTTCCTCTTAGTGGAAGGAAGTCTCACAGTGGAAAGTAGTGATAAAATGAGCGTGTAAGTTGCAAAAGAGAAATTGTATTTAATTTAGCTTTACCAAGTATACAAGTATATCCAAGATTCAAGTAAATAAGCTGACAGTACCTCTGAATTCACAAAGGGGGCCCTAATTTTGCTGGGTTTTTTTGTCTGGGATTTTTTTTTCCAAAAGGGACTGGTAAGAAATTTAGGGTATTTTAGTATTAAGTATAATTTTATTATTATGAAGGATAAGTTTAGTATTATGTTGTAACAAAAAATGGGAAAAGAACAATAAGAAGGGTAGTATTTAATTGACCATTTTTCATCTTAGCAAAACAAAGAACTATATTTTTTCTCTGCATCAACAGCAGAGAGTTATCTCAGCTCTCCACAGGAAGTCCAGTATTCCTTGTGGCTTTTTGTACTGGTGTAGAACTGTAACAACTTCTGGATGGCAGTTAAAGTTAATCATAACCACAAAATTACATGCCAGCACCTGAAGGCTGTCATTCATATTTTCTTGCAAAAACTGGATAAAGATCTATCATCAACCTCACAAAGAAGCCCTTTATGGAGTAAGATACTTAGGAATGAAGCAGTACTGCCAAAGGTATACACACACAAAAAAAGGAAGACACCACCTGTGCCTTTTTAATAATCAGAACTGATTTATGAACAAAGATGGATTTCATCCAATCATTCATTTATGTTCCCACCACGTAGTGAATTGTTTGAAGTGACCACAACCTATTCCAGTGCTTAACTGTTTTCATGGCAAAGACCTATTACAAACAGCCAGACAGAATTTCCCCTTAAACAACCTGTGTTTGTAATCTTCTGTGCAGGCAGAGTTCAGCTGATAGCATATACATTTGTTTGCATCTTACATACCCAAAGACTTTTAATGCATAAATCCCTACCCTTTTGGCTAAACAAACTCATTGAAATAATTTCTGAGTGCTTAGGACCCACAAAAATACATACTACAGTTTATACATACCACAGGAGTCACATTAGTTAGTACTCTGAAGAATTGACATATAAGGTAAATCCAAAGAGGAGCTGATATCTTTGCCAAATTAGTGGGAGTACAGGTTTTTCTTGCAGCCATTATGACTGGTAATGACTGAAAAAGCAAAACTTTCACGTACTTCAGGATGTAAACATTATTTTTGCAGACAGATTAAGAAACATATCTGTACTGATATTCTCTCAGAGATAAGGAGAAAATGAAGATATGCGCAGCGGGGTCCTTGGTCTTGAAGTCTGTCTTGAAGTGGCCATGAGGGGACCATGAACATGGACACTTCTACAGCAAACTCACCTGCTACACACCTGAAAGTGTGTGCAGCTGGCACATTTTCTAAATTACGAATATATGACTTTTTTTGATTCTGTGAAGCAATATGTATTGTGCCACTAAAACAAAAAGTAAAAAAAATATAATGTGCATTCGAGATCTGAGATGATGTCTGTTTGCAATTCCAGTTACTTTGAAAAGCGAGCCAAAAAAATTTGCAACTTTTCAACATTCTCAAAATAAATAAGTAAATGGACTAAATCCATTCGTTCAAAACAAAATTGGAAGTTCTAATCATATATAAGAGTTAATTTTGTTATTATGACATTTTGCATCCGCTCCTTGCAGCGCTACTTTGATAACAGCTAAAGCAAATTCCAGCTCTGTATAATTAATTACAGGTTCGCTGAGGGATTTTTTAATTTTGACCACTAGGTGTCTCTAGCTCTACTCATAATAATAGCAAATTAACGCCCGAGCTGTAAAAGCAGAAGAATCCCACAAGTTTCTTGCTCTGACTCCAGCAGGAAGCCAACGTTCTGTATGAAAGGTGCTATCCTGTTGTTCTGAAACGGAAAAGGAAATTTAAAATAGTCTGGCTGCAGAATAATTTTTAGCTGCTACTAAAAAAGTTAGAACAAGTATGTCCTGCAAACTGAGCAAAAATTTGGAGGCCATGAGGAATTCCATTCAGCTTTCAAAGCTGGTCCTAATACGAATGGGAGTCTAGATCATACCATTTCCAAGCCAAATTATTTTGTGCTTCCAAAATATATGGCGCATAAACATTACCAGTTCAATTCTCAACAGCTACCACAGTCACCCTCCTATCTAAAATGTGAAGCATTGAGGATTGGACGAGCTCAGGATGACATTTAAGTTACAAATAGCATGACAATTCACATATATGGAATATTTATGCCAAACAGGACATTCAACTAAATTGTTAGATGCATGGAATCACCATACACACAAAACTCCTTGCCTTTACTCTGATTAACCATAAAAGAGGACTCTCTCAAAAGTCAAAAAATAAAAAATTGAGGGCAACAGATTAAAAACTTATTTAACTGTTAGTATGAGACAATCAAAAATAAAATATAAGCTGAGTAAAGGGATCACGTAACAGTACAAGAAGTGTATTACAAAATCTTAATTTTAAAAAAATCAAACCATCAACCAGCCCCGCCCCCCCCAAAAAACTCCTAAAATCAGACTGAAAACCCAAGTAAACAAAACAAAAAAAACCCACAAACCCCAAACCGAGTTTGACTTTCAAAACTGCCTTGTCCTTGCCTTTATTCGCCCAGCAGCTGAGACAGGAATTTTCAGTGTCTTAGCACAGAACTCTGTCTATAAATTTAATGCTTCAGAAAAGCATTAAGAAAACACCGAAGTGAACAAACTAGATACTCTGAATATTCCCCCTCACCACCATAAATTTTTTTCCATCCTTGGTTTTGAACAGAACTTGTGTTTAACTTAATGGTGCTACTTCATGACACAGCATGAAGATGGAGAAAAGCACCTTTTCAATCCTGGGTACAATAGCTGCAGGTTTGTCACATCAGTAAGTGTGTTTTGATTTTGAACTCTTTCAGTCCCCAAAACAAATTATTTCCCTTCTAAAGTAACTTTTAGATTTGTCAGTATGTACAAAGATAATAAATACAATGAATAATTATTTTTTTTTAAAAATGGACAAGCAGGCACTGTACATATTTTTCATCATTATTGAAGAAGCAATAACAAATTGTATGCAGTACTGAAGTAATACTATAAACAGAAGAACAACACAAAATTTACAAAGACTCTTCAAAACATCTTCATGCTTTCTAGTTAACCCAGGTTTGCACTTTCTGGAAACAAACTGGCATTCTACCAATGAACTGAACAACATACTCAGATATTATTTTTGAAAACCAGAGAATAAAGTGAGCTCATGCATCCCTAGTAGGCAATATTAAGCAGAAGAAAATGGATAATTTCTTTTGGATTTGAAAGCATTGCTCTAATAATAAATAGAGGAATATTTCTTAAATTAAGTGGGGTCATCAGGTAATGCTAATGTCTGATTAGTTAAATCAAGGAAATTATTCTAGTGCACTAGTGAATAATTCAGACTATTAGCTTGATAAAAATTGACCAGTACTTCTCTGTGCTTTTAATTTGTCCATTACTAATGTTACTTACTTTTAGTAGCAGAATATTAAATTTTAATCTTGACAAATAAACCAACAAAAATTTTAACTAATACTAGAAAAAGCCAAAGAAATCAAGTTCAGTTCATGATTTATCTTTTTGTAAGATTGCACAAACCCCCAAACTACCCAAAAGCCTTCACAATAGGGGCAATCTTTCCAATCTTAGACCTTCTATTTAATTACAGCACTAGTGAACAATCATGTCAGAGAGTAATGTACAATAAAATGTAGTGCATAGCAAGTAAGAACATTTTAAAGCATATCAGTGCTGTTAGCAAAACAACACCCCATCCCACAAAACTTATGCAAATATTTTCTTAAATAAAATTAGTTGCTGAACACTCAGCTTGAAGATGACTCACTTCTAGCAGGTATGACACTGCAGAAAAAAGATTTTGTCCTCAAAGGCAGTAAATTCCCTCCATGTGTTACATACCATGGCCATTTAAAAGCAGCATTAAAATATAAAAGTAGGGCCTGCTCACAGATCACAGTGGGGCAAAGACCACTATTGCAGAAGCATGTTTCACAAAGCTAATGTATATTTAAATGTTCATTGCTTCTTGGAGAAGAAGCAGAACCAGAAAAAAAAAAAAAAAATGAAAGAATTTTACAATGTCATCTGCTAATGGAAGGAAAGTCTGTTCTGAAGGCATGTCTGAGATTTCTTTAAACATAGAGCATGAAGATCTTGAATATTTCCCTTGCTGTGTTCTGAAACACAGCTATCACTGTGAAACGGTCAGAAAAATTCTTGCAATTTTTAAGAGTGGCAGTACACAAAGCTACCCCTCTGCTTGATGTATATGTTCAAAGACACCTATGGAAAGTCACAGCAGGCAGACAAAGACCCCAATATTTGGAGAAAAGGGAACATTGCATCCATTTTTAAAAGGATAAAAAGAGGACTCTGGGAACTACTGACAACCTCAGAGACCAATTACATCATGGGGCAGATATTCCTGGAAGATATTTAAAACATATGGAAGACAGGGAGGTGACTAGAGAAAGCCTACATGGCCTCACCACTGGTGACTAAGTGACTGCACTCAACGATGGAGTTAGTGCATCACTGGACAATGAAAGAGAATTTATCATCTACCTGCACCTCTGAAAGGCCTCACTCCCACACAACTTTCTTGCTGCTAAACTAGAGAGCTATGGATTTTGTGGGTGAATTGTTAGATGCGTAAGGAGCTGGCTGAATGGCCACATCCTGTGAGTTTCAGTAAGTGGTTCAACGTCCAAATGGAAACTGGTAATGAGTGGTGCTCTTCAAGGGTCCATACTGACACCAATGCTTTTTAAAGTCTTCATTAGTGACATGGACAGCGGGACTGAGCTGCAGCCTCAAGCAAACATGCAGATGACACAAAGCTTGAGTTCGCACAGTTGATAAGTTCAAGCAGAGGGACGACATTATTTGGATCTTGGTGGGCCTGAAAAGAGAAAACATGTGACCCTTGAGAAGTTGATCAAGGCCAAGTACAATGTCTGGTGCCTGGGTCAGAGTAATCACCAGTTTTAATACAAACCAGGGAATGAACTGATTGACAGCAGCCTTGCAGAGATGGACTCAGGGATAATAGCAGATGAAAAGTTAGACCTGAGCCAGCAATGTGCTCTTGCAGCCTGGAAAGCAAACCTTATCCTGGGCTGCACAAAAAGGGAAATGTGGCCAGCAGGTTGAGAGAGGTGAATTTGCTCCTCTACTGTGCAGTCATGAGACCCCATGTGGAGTACTGAATCCACCCCTGGACTTCTCAATAAAAAAAAGACATCAGTTAGGATGTGACTCTTGGAATAAAAAGCTGCAGGCACTCCCCCACCAAGAAGGAGTTGGGGTTGTTGAGCCTGCGAAGAGAAGGTTCCAGGGAGGCCTTAATGTGGCCTTTAAGAATGTAAGAAAAAGCATAAAAGGACAGAGAAGGACATTTACCAAGCTCTGCAGTGATAGGTTAATGGGAAATGGCTTAAAATTGAAAAAGGACAGGTTTGGATTAGATATGAGGAAGACCTTTTTCTACCAGAGTGATGAAGCACTGGCACAGGTTGCCCAGAATATCTGCGTGTGCCTCATCCCTGGAAGTGTTCAAGGCCAGATTGGATGGGACTCTGAGCATCCTGGTCTGCTGGAAAGTGCCCCTGCCTATTGTGGGGGTTATGCTCCATGGTCTTTAAAGGTCCTTTCCAATCCAAAGCATTTCACAGTTCTAATTGCCCCACAGAGCTTCTTACATGAATCAGCAGCAGCCCTTTAACTCCACACTTAGCAGACAAATAGATGTCAGTGACTATGCAATAGTCTACTGTCCTAGATATCACTATTAACTTTAGGTCTGAAATACAGAAAACTCTTCTATCCCTACCCTAACAAAGTTCTTGTTAAGTAGAAGCAGCTATTACAGTGATACGATATTTGCTGACAGATATCTAATATTTGGAGTATACTGTTGAGAAAAGTACACTGCAATTCCACATTCAAAATGCAAATGAGCCTGAAGAGCTTGATTAAAGTTAAGAACCCTATGTTATTTCTCTTCTAACAATTTAAGGGCTCAGATCACTGACTAGATTTAACCTGATATTTTAATAATGTATCTTTCCTTATACTCTAGATATTTGCTTCAAAACACATAATTATCTTTTCATCAGGAAAGAAACAGAAGCACAGCAAGTGCCTGCACGTTAACTGTAATAACATATAACTTAAATTGAATTTATTATATAAATATTAATAAATGACCAACAAGCTTCTAGTCAATGAGTAACTCTTACACATCACATACAAATCTCACAGCACATTAAAACTCTATTGTGTCATTAAAAACAAAATCTCCTATGCCATGGCTTAAATAGACTTTGCACCACATGTATATTTTAATCTAAAGATTTAAGTAAAATTTCTCTTTATTTCAGCTAAGAATTTAAGTGAGATTTGTGTCATGCTCTAGCTTTAACTCAAACTAATTTACTTCAGCAACCAAAGGAACAAGAGTTCTTTGACAACAATAGTATTGCTGTGCTCTGCAAAGTGAACTAACAAATGACAAGTGAGGAATAAGAAGAGCTAAAAACAATGAAAGGAAAGTTTAAATTTTAAAAATCCAGTGAGATTAAGCAAGAAGGGGCAACAGGGTTCCACGCTGTGGTAAGATAATTAATTCCTTGGGATTTGAAGTCCAGCCAACTGTTTCTGTTTATCTTGAGATATCCCCAGGACAAAGTTTTTCCTTATTTCCATTACAACAAGTCTTCATGGAATGGCTGAAGATAAATTCTTTGCACTAAAATCCACAATTAGATTCCAAGGCTTACTTTGAATGTGCTGTAAACACAGACCACTCAGCCCACACTTAAAATCAGTACTGTCTGTACTGACTGTAAAGTCAAGTACTGTCAATGTACTGTCAAGTAGTGTCAGTACTGCCCCTCTCTGCTCTAACATATTAAAACACACAGACCTTGGTCATTTTAAACGTGTCACTTTCAAAACTGCTGTCTTAGACTGTATTTCCAATGAACTTCTCATGGATAAGGGCACAGGACTAACGTTGGACACATTCATAATGCTTTGGTTAACCCTGACTAGCTACAAGAGCTTTAGGGGAGGAACGCAGCTTAAACCAAACGCATCGTACTTTTTGCCCCTACCTTCCTTGCAGCACACATTAATTCCTGCAGTGTCTAGGTTTTACTTTTGCCTTTTAGAGTAGAAGCTCTTGGACAAGTGGAAAGTAAGAAATGTGACTGTTATGCTATGCTGTTCTGTGAATTGCATGAAGAAATAAAATGAAAAAAGTAGGAAAATAAATGTCTTTCAGTCAGAGTGACAGTAAATACTTATACAAGTAATAAATGCAAAGGAACCAAATGAAAATACATCCATGTACTTCTGGCCTAGTCCACACGTTAGATAGCATGCTCTCTCCCTCACTAGATTGTAATATACATCACTACAGTTTTTCACACTTAGAGGACACAATCCCATTAAAAATAGTGCAACTTCACTGAGACCTTCCCAAACAATTAATGTCCTTTATGACAAAATCAGTATATCTACAACATTATGAATTTAATTTAACCAAGGCATACACAAATCACATCTGCATATGAGCCAATAAACAACAGATTTTGGACCTGGCCTGCTTTAATACTCAAAGATGTAAAATTTAAATTACATGGGCTGCCAAATTTCCAAATCCAGGCAACAAGACAAATTGTTAACACCCCAAATACCAACAGGTAGAATAATATCTAAATCATTGTGCATTCACCACTCTCTAGGCCACCTAGTACCTGTGTGACTCACATAGCTATGAAAGTACAGTTCCTGCTTTTCTATTGCATTTTACTGTAAAAAGGACCAGAGGCAGAAGTCTGAACAGGCATGAGACTTGTCGGAACAAAGTGAAAGATTCTCACATCCCATCAAATTTTGGGTCCTAAATTACATAGCCAGGTTCCTTATGCTTGAATATGAAATAGAACCACCATGCTCAGCCACTGTTCTTAGCCTTCAAGATGAGCTGTATTAGCTGTACTAAGTTTCTGTGGCAAAGTTTTGGTAGCAGAAGAACTAATAAGCTCCAAGGCAGACTTGCCACTGGCCATGGCCAAGATGACCAGCAATGAATGCAGCATCTCTATTTTAGCAGGTTTAAGAAGTGGGGAAAGTTGCTGTAAGCAAGCAGTGAGAAAATGTGAGAAGTACATCTCTGGTTGGAGCAGAAGGAGAGGAAGGAGGTGCCAGAGCTGAGATTCACCCACAGTCCATGGTGAAGACCTGTGCTCCTGCAGCCCATTGAGGACCATAGAGAAGCAGACATGGACTGGACTGAGGGACTGAGTCCAAAGGAGGCTGTGACCCCATGGGAAGCTCATTCTGGCGCAGGTTTCTGGCAGAACCTGTGGCCTCATGGGAAGAGGACGCCTCCCCAAATCATGGCAGGACATGTGACCCTCCTGGGCACCCACACTGGAGCAGTTCGTAGCCTGTAAGGAAGGACAAACACTGAAGAAATTCATGATGGACTGACCACAAGGGTTCCTTCTCTGGAGTAGGAGGAAGTGTGAGGAGTCCTCCCCCTGAGGAGGAAGGGGAAACAGAAAACGTGATGAACTGGCCACAACCCCCATTCCTTGTCCCTCAGTGGGGAGGAGATAGAGGAGATCAGGAATAAAGTTTAGCCCAAGAAGAAGGGAGGGGTGGGGAAAAGGTATTTTTAAGATTTGTTTTTATTTCTCTTTATTCTACTCTGATTTGATTAATCAGACAGTAAATTAATTTCTCCAATTCTAATCTGTTTTGTTCAAGATGGTAACGGGTGACAGATCTCTCCTGGTCTTTGACTTGCCCCTTGAGCCTTTCATTATATTTTCATTCCCCTGCCATCTGAGAAGCAGGAGTGACAGAGCAGCTTTGGTGGGCATGCATTGTCCAGCTATTCCAGAAATAAAGTTTTTCAGTGAAATGTGAAATGTTCTTTTGCTGTTTTCTACTACTGTACTTACTAAGAGCATCTACAGTCTATTAAGATTTAAAGCAAATCAGCATCTGTCAGAAAAGCAAGTTTTATCTGTTGCATAACATTTAAATAAAGCTGCAAGATGTTCCTAGCTTTTGATAACATGTATTTTGGATGCAATTTGCTACACACACTTCTTTTTGAGATAAAATTCAGTTTAAAAATGCCATCTTATCCTGATATTCTAAGCCAAGAGTTTTCATTTTCCTAATTTAGTTTATCTCCTGCTTTTAGAAAATCTAGAATGGAAGGGAAAAGTACAATATAGACAAAGTAAGAATCATATTCATTAACTTATCAGTTGAAGACAGAACTGTTATTACAAGACTTGGATCAATTCCTAACCAAGACAGCAACCTAACATCTCCAGTGAGTCATAGAATCATTGAGTCATAAGATACCCATAGTCCCTTCCACCAAAGTTTCACTGCTGGCCCTGCACAGGACTACCCCAAAATCACACCATGTGCCTGAGAGTGTTGTCCAAACAAGCACTTCTTGAGCTCTGTCAAGCCTGATGCTGTAACCAGTTCCCTGGGGAGCCTGTTCCAGTGCCCAACAGCCCCTGGGTGAAGAACCTTTTCCTAACATCGACTCTAATGTCACAGACTCAGCTTCAGGCCATTCCCACTGGTCCTGTTACTGATCACCATAGGTAAGAGATCAGTGTCTGTCCCTCCTCTTCCCCTCTTGATGCAGCTTTTAGACTTTGATGGGGCCTCTCCCCAGCCTCCTCTTCTCCAGGCTGAACAAGTGACCTCAGCCACTCATCATAAGGCTTCCCTTTCTCTACACCCTTGGGTTAAGAAAGTGTCAGTTGCTCTTCCAAGAGCTGCTCACATTTACTGAGGCAGGTTTCAGTCTTAGGTAAGACCTATCAGTTCTCCATAGTCCTTCTCTGAGTTTGACTGTGGTGGTCCAGTTTTGAAAGAGCCAGACTACTGCAGATGTCCAGGGCTCTGAACTCAAACCCACCTCAGTGAAATTCATGTTGAAGTGGGGTGTTCATCTGACACTGGTGGCAGGAACTGCCATTGGTTTGGTTGTAAACAACCAATAGGTTCTGAGTTGACTACTTTTGTCAATCCTTTTTCTCCTCTGTGCAAATTCAGACAGGCCACTCAATCCCACAGTTGCTCTGCAGATATTTAAACTCACCTTTGCAGAGTTTCAATTTATTTATGATATTAACAGTGGAAAATTGTTCACGTCATTAAACTCTCTTGTGTTCATACCTGGTTGGAACTATGGCAGATGGTGTTAACACCAGGCTAGTATTATGTTGTTTTAAATCCAGAACGGAAGGAGACACATTGGGGTAACAGGAATACAAATTCAGACCGTTTGCAAGACAAAAATAAGAGGGAATGAATACTTGTATGCTATACAAGTGTCCAGGTCTCAGAGAGCCTGAGACAGGTATTAGGCATATTTAGACTGATGTATCTTCTGGTTGCTAGAGACAGTGATTGCACTGAAACATGAAAAATCTTACCTTCCAGTAAAATTTCCAGCAGCCCAGGGAGTGCCAGATGCCTCACCAAGTCAGAGATGGTGCATGTGACTGTGTAAATGACTCAGGTTAATGCAAATAGCTGTGAGTCACACTAAAGGCTAGCACATCACCAAGACAAAAACATAGTAAAGCAGCACCTTCAACTTACTTGTTTGATGTTTGGTAATCTTAACTAAAAATAAATTGGTCCTCAAGATAAATACCACAGCAGCATCTATTTTCTCTTCAAATAATAAAAATAACATTATTTTGTTGTAAAATTGCTCTTTTTTGTTATCTCTTTTCATGCTACTTCAAAAACAACCAAAACAAAAACCCCAAGAAATTCCCCCCACCAAACCAAAAAGAAAACCACTAAAACCCCACAAAAGTACACCAAAAACCAACACGAAACTACAAATAACCTTATGATCTAGACCAGAATGTTGAAAATTATTTTAAAAATTAAAAATGTTTGTGGAATGCTACTCTTGGAGAAGCTCTGTTTATGTATCATTTTCCACCTGTGCATGGTCTCCTGTTAATTAGTTCTCACAATTTCAATTAATTTATGGAACACAGCAGCTGTAGCTCTCAAGATCCAATTTTAATTAAATACATTAGATGCAACCGTATTATGAAAGCTGCTGTATTGTGGTTCAAATGTATTAGCTTAAACCAATTAATTTTCTAAATTATTACCTAAATTTATCTAAACTTGCCAAAAATCTTCTAAGTGCATTACATTGTCCTCACTTCACAATTTGTCATAAGGAAAAAAAAAAAAAATCCAGAGAAAATAAGAATGATAACAGAGTTCCAGAAATACGAACAGGTAAGTTGTTTTGATCCACAGACTCTTGCTTACATACAAAGAATTGCTTTATTTGAAGACAGCAAGCATGAGCACAGTTCTGTAAACCTCTGATAGGGCAGTAGGGTTCAGGTCTGTCTACCAAAATATATTTGCATGAACTCGACTATTTTGCCCCAAAAAATCTTAACTCTTCTATGTAATGGTGGAAAACTGTATCTGCTGCAATGGCAATTATAATAATTACTCAAAGACTTGTTTTTTAATATTTAACAAGCTTAATTTGTGTACTAAAATGTTCTCTCTAGCTGTAAAATAAAACATTCCTTAAATAGAGGTATCTGTGTCTAAAGAGCTAAATAAATGAGGTCGTTTCTCTCAGAGCTATTCTGTCAGGCAGTCTGTAATCTCACAAATATATTTTGTCCATTTATATTTAAAACATAGTTTTTATTACTATAAATACCGTAAAGTTTTTGGTGTTTGTTTCTAGATAGCCCTTTCCTCCTTATCAATTATTAGCCCATATCAAGTTAATGAATTCTCTGCCTCAAATAGGGCTCCATTATTTATATACTTTGATGGTCCCAAATGAAAACTTACTCACTGTATATGATCCATCCTTGCATCCATGATAATAACTCTTGCTATACTAATATATTCACAAAAATCTACCTTATATTTACAGAAATCTACATTAAATTAAAAAAAAACTATTCTGATTTTACAAATTATTTCCAGGCTTTGTTTCCTTCAGCTATTCAATATGAAATCAGCTCAAACTCTTTTTTCATTTTTCATGAAGGGTTTGTACAGACTCCATAATGTATGGAGAAAGAAAAATGATGCTCCAGCACATACTTCAGGATATTAAATTTTATTCCATATTGATAAGGGTGTTTGGATTTTCTCTTCGTTTGGTACTCATGCACTTTCAATATACCCATAACTCGTCCGCTCTACCAGCTTCAGGTTTTATGGATGATACATAAAACAGAAGAACCCATCCAGGAAGCCGAACAAACTTTTCAAAACAAGATACTTTTCTGCTCCTCCATTTTTAGAACTTGCCTTCAATAATTCCTCTTCAGTCAATTATACCTAGCTGTCATCAAAATGGAACTTCATCTGACAACTCAAAAACCAAACCACTCCATTATGTATTCACCTAAAAGTTTTAAATTTTCTAGCTGAAAGAGACAAGAGGGAATAGCATTACACTCCTTAAAGCCACAGCTGGATGTTTCCAGAGCAACAACAGCAATTATTGGCTGAGGCATAGATACATGTCCTAGGAGAAGCCACAGAAGCATGAAATGAATGAGAAGTAATTGCACCATATTAGCAAAGTAATAGCCTCTCTTAGACTGGAACTACAAAATAAGAGGAGTGTTTTCTTTTGGTTATTTTTCCTGGAAAAAAAAGAAAACAACAAAGCCATAACCAAACACCTATATTTCCTTAGTAAAATCTATTTAGGAAGAAATATATTTTACATTACAAAAACAACATTTGTATTGCAGAATCGAAATTCCCTGCTCTAGTTAGGAAATTTTTTTAAGTTCTCAAAGATGCTGAGCAATTCTAGACAGTATTTACTTAAATCTCTCATTTTCATACAAAATTTGAGCTATTAAATGTTTATGACACAAGGTAAAGAGAGACCAAATCTACATCATGAGGATATGGTTTCTCTCTTAAATGTTTAACTTCAACACAACATAGTTGTTTCATGGGTTATTGCACTCTCTGTGCAACTGGCAGCAGGGGAAGTATTGTGTGGTTAGTTCTGATTGACTCAGCAGGGATGAGGTACCCAAAGCAAGGGGCAGGATTGCAAAATTGAACAACCATGTGCCATACAAATCCAGCTCCCTCAGTTATAACACTCTGCAGGCAGCTAAAATCCTGCTGGGGGCCTAAGTGCAAACCTACTCCATGTGTCAACATCATAAAGAAAAACAATAATGAAAACTGATATTGAAGGGCACTTTTTTTTTTTGGTGGTCACGAAGCAATACACAAAAAAATCCACCCTCAACACCAGCCTGGCGCTGGTTATGACCTGAGTCCACTTATGAAAGGGAGGCCTGCCTGCCAGGAAAGGCTGTTCTGATGGTAGAAGGGCTGTTTCTCTTGTCACTGTCGTGGCTCACTGGCCCAATGGCAGGCACCTAAGACAGCTGCTCATTCACCCTCTCCTACCACAGATGGGCAGAGGAGAGAAAAAAAAAATCAGCAAAGGGCTCATGAGTTGAGATAAGGACTGGGAGAAAACACTCCAAGGGCAAAACTGGCTCAGCTTAGAAGTACAAAGTGAATTTATTACTAACATTGTCAGAGGAGGATAATGAGAAGTAAAACAATCCCTTAAAAACACCTTTTATTCCCCCAGCCCTCTCTCTCCTTCCTACCAATTTTAGGAAGTAAACGTGTACGGCGACAGGGGAGTGGGGTTTGGTCAGCTTGTCACCTGAGGTTTCCTTCTGCTGCTCTGGGAGAGGAGTCCTTCCCCTGTGAGGCCATGGGGTCCCTCCCATGGGAGACAGCTCTCCGTGAACTTCCCTGATCTCAGCCCACTCTCATGAGCAGCAGTCCTCCCAAAACTGCCGCAACCTGAATTCCCCCCACAGGCAGATGGTCCTCCCAAAACTGCTGCGACATGTGTCTCTCTTCCACAGGGTGCAGCCCTCCAAGGACAGGCTGCTCCAGCCTGGAAGCAAGGCCCTCTGTCTCCATCGGGACTCCCACTGGATCCCAGCCTCCTCCAGGCATCCTCTCTGCCATGGGCACCTCTCCAGGGGCTGCAGGTGGATCTCTGCATCCCCTATGGATCCCCACGGGCTGCAGGGCACAGCTGCTGCACCATGGTGCTCACCACAGCCTGCAGAGGAATCTTGGCTCTGGAGCACCTCCTCCTCTCCTTCTCCACTGACCTTGGTGTCTCCATGTTGTTTTCCATCACATGTTCTCACCCCTTCCTCTTCTGTGGCTAGAAGAAAGAAGCTGTGCGTAATGTGTTTTGATTTTCTTCTTTAAAATGCTATCACAGAGGCGTTACAACCTCTCTCATTGGCCCAGCCTTGGCCAGCAGCATGCTCATCCTCAGAGCCATCTGGGGCTGTCTCTGCTGGACACAATAGAAACTTCCAGCAGCTTCTCACAGAAGGCACCTCTGTGCCCCCCTGCTACCAAAAAACAGGCCATGCAAAACCAACAGCCATGCCCATGTGTCACTTGTTTATGGACTGTAGGAGTCTACAATTCTAGGGGCAGACAAACATGAAATATATGTATAAAGTCAAAGTATTCTACAAGAGGCTAAGTAAGGAATAAATTACCCAGATGATTAAGAGGGGAAATGGTTTAGTTAAAAGATGTTTTGTAGGGAAACTATTGCATCTACAGGAACTACTGTGGAAAGTTTTCAGATGAAACCAAAAATTAAAAAATGTTACTGTAGAAAGAACTGTTTCTCATATTAGCACTTTAGGATTCAAAGCCTAAGTATTCAAAAAGTTATGTCCCTCCACAAGAATGGCAGTGAATGTAATGAAGGCACACCTCAGTTATGTTTGTAGAAATTAAAATTATACAAATCAAAATTTTATAGCCATTTACCAAAGAGACACACACATTTGCACTTTTCACAATGTAAGTTTGAAATCTGTATCATTGAATTACTCAAGTACAAGAAATTCACATTTTAGGTTTTACCCCTTCAAAGCAAGGATTTCAGTATTTTTTTTAAATTATATGAATTGTGCAATTTAGAGTCAAGGGAGACTTTAAAAATATAAAACACTAAGAGAATCACTTTCTCTCTCTGAAGAAAATACTGAATTCCCCAGAACAACCATCAGAGGAAACACTAAAAAAGGAAAAACTTGAAGCCAATTCAAAACAGAGTAAAAAAACTTGGTATATGAATCAATGTTACATTAAATAAGAAATTTAATCAAATTAATGGAGTCCTACAATTAAAATTTTCTATGTTCTAGAAAAATAACTTGAAACATATACACCAAGATTTTGCTTTTATTTTACCAACGTATAGAATTAATACTGAAGCTGTTGCTCTTTTGCCTGACTTGAGCACTTCAATCTGATCATAATATGTCTTTGCTGAAGTATAAGGAAAACTCAAAACCAAAAGCTGAAAAGAAAGAAATGTGGACTATTATTCCAGGTAGAACAGAACAATTATATTTAAAACTATATGAAATACAGGAAAAATGTGTAAATATTTATTTTAAACTTTAGAACCTACCCCATCAACAAATATTCTCAGTTTAGGACTAGCTCATCAGTTGCAATAAAATAAAGGTAAAACAGGGTTGGTGGCCTGGGATAGAGATAGCTTTTTCTTAATAGCTGGTACAGTGCTGCACTTTGGATTCAGTATGAGACCAGAATTGAAAACACATTGATGTTGTTGCTAAGCTGTGTTTATTCTAAGTCAAGAAGTTTTTCAAGTCTCATATTCTGCTAGTGAGAAGCTTCACAAAAAGCTGGGAGGGAGGATCGCCAGGGTACGTGATCTGAACTGGCCAAAGAGACATTCCACACAACAGAATGTCATGCCCAGTATATAAACTGGAGGAATTATGCAGTAAGGGTGTAGATTAAAGATGGGACAGGCCTGGCATCACTCAGAGAGTAGCACCTGTGTTGTGTATCACTTCTTTGCATTATTATTTGCATCAGAGAGTCTCTCTTTTTCTCTCTCTGTCCCTATTTTTACTATCATTTTCAGAAGTAGCATTACTACCATATTTTACTTTGTTTCAATTATTAAACTGTACTTACATCAATCCATGAGTTCTACATTTTTTTTTTTAACCCCATCCCTCTGGCGTTAAGGGGAGGTGAGTGGAGTGAGTGAGTGAGTGAGTGAGTGAGTGAGTGAGTGAGTGAGTGGCTGCGTGGTACTGAGTTGCTCCAGTTAATCCACAACAGTTTGGTCAGGCATCTTTCCAGTCTGTGACCCTATCCAACAATACATTGGATCAGGATAATTTAGTTTTCAGACCCTGGTCTATTCTTAGCATTTCAACAAGTGCACTAAGGGTCACATTTTTCATAGCTGCAAGATGGAGCACGTAGCGTGTCATGGCACCCTGGCCTCATGGCTCTTACCTCATTCTACCAACCTTGCAGAACATAGCAAGGTGGTGGCATCTGCCTCAGGCTTGACTTAAATTAAAGCTAGAAAGAACACCTAACAGTTTAATTGCACACTCACCACAAAACAGAACTTCTCTGAAGTTGGTAAGACCCTAATCATGCCGGCATCTGTTTGCCAGGCAACATGCCATCTGTAATACAACACCAAGCATTTAAACATGAGATTAAAAAGGTAATTTTCCAGCTGTTCTTCCCTTTCACTTATTTGCATATAAAATTTATGTAGATGATAAAGAAATTAGGTTTCTTGAGAAAGATTAATTTGCTTATTTACAAAGACTGGAGACTCAGATTATTGGAAATTATTATCCTGGAGTTAATGTTCCTTCATAGTTGTTTATATTCTGTAATGTAAACAACGTAAATTCACTGTAAAATATGGCTGATTGATGATTTCAGCTCAAATAGTTGATTAGGTACTTTGCATTAAAAAAAAAAAAAAAACAAAACCCAAACCAGACCTGAAATATTTGGGAGGAAGAGGAGGTTGTTTTAGAACGTTTACTATCACAACTCTGAATATCCTCGAGGCTCACCCCTGTGCTGAGTTTATATTATGTGAGTAGGTTAACTTTTACACTGCTTGAGCCCACTTTTGAACTACTAGTCTTCAGTATTCTGTACTCTGTGGCACTTCAGAGGCATCCAAAGCAGACATTTTTACCATTTTCTGTCTTATAACCTGTTACTGAAATACTAATTGATTTGGCAGTGTCCTACTGCTAATTGAACTACAGTTTAATTAACCCTTTGTCTCAAAATACAGATTCTGGAGAAAAAATTCAGAACACTAATCTAGCTAAATATGTATCTATCTCTTCATCAACTCATTTTCTGCCATACAATAATACTGTTATCCATTATTGACTTCAAATAAAGACTAATTCAGTATTTTCCTCAGGCTTAACTTGCATATCATGGGACATATTTTCTTAAAATAATGAAATGAAGGAAGGGAATTCAGCAGGAAGTAAGCAGGAATAAAGTAATGGATAGCTACATCACATTTGGGACTCCTTAGAACAAAGTATGAGATAAAACATAGCAAAGCTAATAAATTTAACAAGTCAGTCATAGAGCCCCAAGTTGCCTGAGAGCTGAGCAGTGAAGTACTTCTAAAAATTTGTTATTTAACACAGAATTTGGGGGACTATGTGTTATTTAAAGCTATGTGAAAACAAAAAAAGGTTATGAGGCTGTAGTTAAAACTGTTTCTATAATTTAAGGTTATGAAATGATAAATTTAATTTGTACAGAATTTTGGGGGAGATAGAAGTGTCAAGAGATATGGCCAGATGTGAATGACACAACCAAAGTTCAGAGAAAATACACATCTATAACTAAAACATCACCTCAAAATTCATACATTCAAAGCATGTTGATTTACATAAAATTCTGACTGATATTAAAAAAAAAGGACACACAAACAAAAAACCAAGAGATCTCTGTGCAAATAGAATTTTTTCTTTTGTTTTTGTGCTATATTGGAAACAAGTTTGTAGGTTTTTATTTTTCCTTATTTTCTAAAGGGATGTTTCCCAGAACAAGAAGAATTCAGGGTAGGCTCACATATATAAATAGAAAATTTCTGATGAGGGATCACTGGGGTAAAGAAAGTTATTTATACATATGTGTCAGAACCTTCATTAGAAAATCTAGCCCAAAACATTTACAGTATGACTACCAGCTGCTATAGAAATAGCTGTCAGTCACAAAACAAAACATTTTGGACTTCAAAAAAATCATTATACTACACAACCAAAAGTGTACTTCAAAGAAACCATTACACTACACAACCAAAAAAGACCAAGGAGAAAAACCCTAATAAATTATGTGTGCCAGACATTTTTTTCTTTCAGCACAGTCAGCTTCTCTCACTGTACAAAAGAAACTTTTGGTCTGGTTATCAGCAGGCTACCCCAAATCTTAGCTATTAAGACAATACTTTATTGTGAAATGACTCTTAAAATCTCCCAGACTTCCCTAGAGTAGGCCAGTAAGGTTTTGAGGTCAACAGATAGGTCTCATCCTTCAGAAGACCTCACTGCCCCTTTGCAGACAAAGAATACCTCTGCTGTAGTAAAGCAGGGTGCCTTTGTTATCTTCCTCACCATCTGCAGTGAACCACAAAGAAATTCCAGAAACTCTAGTCAGAGTGGAAAAATGTCTTAATTTTCAAAGAATTCTTATGGAATTGTCATGCTAACACTTAGCTTTGAAGTTTCAAGAGATTTTGTATAAACACATTAAAAACTATGTTTTCTAATTCAGTGAAGAAAATGGAGTAGAAGATAGACAATATATTCAAATACTGAAGGGGTGGGGTACAGTATAAATGTATATTCCACATTTCAAATGCAATCACTTGTTTTCAAAACAGCCTCAATTGATATGGAATTCCCCAAATCCCAAGATATTTCAGTAGGCATCTATGGAAGATTTGTTTTTGAAGCATTTTGGGAATTCAGTTATTTATCTACCCAGACAGTCTGTGAAACTGATGAGTAAGAGCCATAGTTATTTTTCTGTTTAGACATGTTTAAAGGGAATAACAAGCACATCTAAACATAATATTAAGAATACACATCACATCTTGAGACACATACCTAGCTGTCTATGAAGGAGGGAGGGAAGAGGAGGAAAAATAACATAAGGAACAAAAAGGCAAGATGGCTAAATATTTGCACTTAAATACTTGTGGAGGTAGCTTCTCAGACAACAGGAGGGAAGTGGGTGGATACAAATGTCAGTCAAGGCCCAGGATAAAGTATAAAACATAATCAAAAGAGAGCAGGAGTATTAGAAAGCCTTTGAATTTTAACAAGAAAAGGCAGAGAAACAAAAGGTGACTATTGAATAAGGCTTGTTAAAACAGGATAGGGCAAGAGATCTGTGGGTGAGCCCCAAGCAGGAGCATGTGGTGAGCTACTTGTGTGCCTACGCCAGATCTGAAAAGCCTGAAGGACTGGCAGAATGGACAGGACAGAGTCACCATGAAGACTGACATAGAGAACAAGCAGTAGTAAGGAGCAAGGCTTTAGATGTTAATTACTCTGCAAGATTATGACTACAGAAGCAGCTGCTTGTGCATTGAAGTGAGTGGTAAGGAGATCAGGAGGAGATACAGGACCAGAATATAAAGAAAAAGACAACAAAATGAAAATGTGACCTCAGACAGACAAGATGTTTTTTCGTACAGAACAAGTGTCAGTTCCTCTGAACCCCATACATAAATATCCTCTGTCAAATTCTGCAAGAATTTGGGATGAGCTCCATATTGCTTTGACTTGTTTTACCATGAGGGGATATAATTAAAACAAAGGTTCACATAGGGCACCCTTCTATACATTTCCCTTCCTTCCAGTACACTCCACCTTTCCAATTGTATATCATCTTTTTTGTTCACCACAAAGCTCTAAAAGCATCTTGAAAGAAAGGATGAAGAAACTGCTTGTGGAGACTTCTTGCTAGCAGTATTTGTGAAGAAATACTTATCCATCATCCATCTAGTGTTACTGCTTGGGATTTTCCAACATAATTCAGCACTTCCAGGCAACTACTCTAGTCCTGTACGATGCCCAAGAGGCCTTTATCACAGAAGAATTCATGCCCAGATACAGTGGAATAGAAGCTTGATTTTGTGGAGTATATATAAAACTGTTTACAAAAGTTTTGGAGGCTTGGTATTCACTGATTTGCACCATTGAAAGCAACTGAACTTCATCTTCTTGTTCTGACCTGAATGAGTTTGCATCAACTGGTACATTATGGTTACCTTAATAATTAATAATTACATAAAAACTACATTATAATTTGTAACACCGGAGTGTGCACACAAACGCATATGCACATCCACATACCTACACACACACTGAACTACATATAAATCAACTGAATTTAAAACAATTCATCATTACAGCCTCTTTTTCATTTAATGTCAAGCGCCCAAGCTCAATAAATTCCTTAAGTCAAGGAGGTCCATTCTTGGTCTTACTTGAATAAAGACTGATGCACAGACAAACCTTCAAAATTCTCTTTTCCTGTGGACGTATCCCCTTAGTTTCAGCCACTCTGTTTCCCACTCCACTGAATCTTGTAGACATAACTACTTACAGATAAATTTAAAAGCAGGCTCTAGAAAGAGAACTGACAAGAATAGTTACTATGTGGGTATTCTACACTAAAAGAAGGCATATATTTAACACATAGACAAGTACACTCAAACACAGATTCTGGAGAAAGAATTCAGAACACTCATCTCACAGGGAAAATATTGTATTTTTGTCCAAGAAAATCACTTAATCATAAATTTATGAGGTGTTAAAAGCCCAATTCTCATTTACTGCAAGCAAATACTATTCTTAGAAGTCAAATTCTATTAGAGAGAGCTATCAAGGTATTAATGCATTCTCATACACACAATGAGTGCTCCATGCCACTGTAACATAGCCAAATAACAGCAGGAGGAGTTTCTTCACTCTGGACAACCATAAAACAATATAAGCACAATTAGCATGATAAAATATCAATGATTGTCTCTTGTCTTATATAATACAAGAGCACACTGACAGTAGTTCTAGGGACAGAAACTGAACACACACAGGCATACACACCCTTGCCAGCTTGCTTTGCCTCAGAGCTTCTCCAGCTTTTTGTTTGCTTTTACAAAATTCCATTGCATCTCTATATTAGATGACTGGATTTCAATTTCTTCTTCTGGTAAATTAAGATACATATTCTAAAGTGCTGTTAAGATCCAAGACCTCCCTTTTTTCCTGTATACAGGACATCATTTTAGACAGTCTGACCTTCATCAAATTACTTGTTAAACAGCTTATGTAATGATATAATCAATTCTTTTAGTTAGACAAGGTTTGAAGACTTTTGTCTCACAGTGACAGCCTGCTTAAAGCAAGACTAGTTTTAAGGCTGTATCAGGTAGCCTGGATACTTGCATTGTCAGGTTTCTTATGCTTAGGTCCAAAATTAATGAGGGATCATTAAACCCCACATTTTTAAATCCTTACATCACCTTATGACAAAAGATGGAGAAGGTATGTGAGAGCTGCAAAGGAACAACCTGCACCTTAAAACCTTGAGAAGCACTCCTTACAGAAGCAGAGATGTCTTGGGAGAGGCTGGGATGCTCTTGCCAAGCAGTGCTACCTCCAGGCAGTGTGGCTCCTTCCAGATCTGAGAGATTACCAGAAGACAACACTGCCATAACTATGGCCACCATTTTCATGCTTATGTTTTCTTTAAGAATCTGCACCTCCCCATTTTCTTGCACAGGCCTCTAATTCCCCTGACTTGCCACAATGGTTTTCTGTTCACAACACATGCCAAAAAACAGGCATGAAGTTCCAGGGCAGGACATCCTGCATGAGCCTTTCCACTGTACCAGCTACAGTAAGAAAACTGAGAAGCAGCTCAAGTCACTAAACCTCAAACAGTGACAACTTCCTTCTAAGAACTTGCTTTTAGTATCACTAACCACAAACCACCTCACAGGTCTCAATCAAATTGATTTTATCAAAACTAATCTGAATCAATTTTTTTCCAGTAAATTTAATGCTTTTAAATTTCTGATAAGAAATATAATACAGTGGTTAAAATATTCCTAACATTCCTTCTGAGTTTGTTTTCATCCAAATTCTTAAGCAGAAAAAATGCTATATAGTAGAACGGTATTTTCAGGGCACAAAATGTAAAGCTACATTCTTTCTTCTTCTTTGGTGGTCTATGACCAATGGGTTTTTTGTCCTGACTTGTATCCTGAATTTTTAGTCATTTTCCGTTTTAATATGCTTGTTCTCTCTGAAATCCAATCGCTACACCAACTGTGGTAAATGCCCAGCTTGTTCTGCATAGTATAAAGACGAGTGGACTACTCAATTTAAAGATTTTTGACAGATATGAATAATTTTAAGCTTAGTATTCAAAACCTGTTCAAAAATGCCTCACGGCTGACTTGCAGATGGATCACAGAATCAGTGAGTGGTGTGATATATTGTTTGAGAAATCTTTTGAGGAAAAGAATCCCAACAGCATAGAAAACTATTAACTCTTGGAAAAGGACTATGACTTCAAAGTTTAAATTTTATTAAAATGCAGACTGCATTTCACACAAACCTAATGTAATTCCATAATTATGAGGCTGATAAAGTGAACTGAACTGCTGCCCTACTAGGAGAGACCAAAGAGGGTAGAGCTGTTCTGTTTATAATGGAGAAAGCTGAGGAGACCACATATAGAACTTAGAAAATCCTAACATCTGTGGATGGGGACAAAACATGCCCTTGATGACACTGGAGAGTGTGCCTATGCTTGTAGTTTCTCTCTGGCCAGCCTTTCCTACTGGACAGAAAGGGACCTGCTGGAGAGCAGCTCTGTGGAGAAGGTGGACAACAAGCTGTCCATGAGCCAGAAGTGTGACCTTGTGGACAGTGAGGTCACATGAATGCTGTGTGCTGTTCTGGGCTCCTCAGGACAAGAGAGACATAGAGCTCCTGGAGGGGAGGGAGGTCCAGTAGAAAAGATGATTAAGGGCTTGGAGCATCTCACAAGGAAAAGTTTACCAGCTGGACTTGATGACCTTAAGACCTTTTTTTTCCAGCCTGAAAGATTCTAGAATTCTATGGAAGGGTGAGAGTTGGGTCTGTTTAGCCTGGAAAAGAGATGACGGAGAGGGGATCTTACGAATACCCATGAGTATCTGAGGGGAAGATGAATGGAACCAGGCTCTTCTCAATGGTACAAAGCAACAGGACAAAAGACAGCAGGAAACAGATGCACAGGAAGTTGAGGAATAAGATGAACATGAGGAAAAACTTCTTTACTGTGCAGGTGACCATGCGCTGGAACAGACTGCCCAGAGAGGTTGTGAAACCTCCCTTACTGAATATTCAAGACTCATCTGGATACAATCCCTTGAAATGTTCCTCCATATTTTTTTTTCTTGGCAACAACAAAAATTAAATTCTTTCAGCATCAACATTTAGACTAGTTCATAAAACCTCTGCCATCAAAAAAATCTAACTCCAGCCCTGTGTTTCTTAACAGTGGTGTCATCTATTTTTGTGACGTTTTGCAAAATAAGAGAGAGGCATTGGCTGTTCACGACCACTAAGTGGAGCTGGATTCCAATGACAGATTTCACGAGGAGCCACAGACAGGTCTGAAGGAAACAGGAAGGTCCAGAGTCATCCAGCTCAGATTAAGCAAGGAATGATGTATATGATCCATGTCATACCTATCTGAAGCAGTAAACAACCAACCAGTTTTGGATGCTGGAAAGTCAGTGCTGAGAAGAGCACTGTCACTACGGACTCATACTGTCCTGCATGCATGTGTCATACAGAAAAGAGATAAAGCATAACCTCTACATTGGTTATCCCAGTCTACAGAGGTCAGCATTTTATTTCAGAAAGCTTTCCCAACAGTTTTTTAATAAAGCTAATTAAAGGCATGCTAGTCTAATCTGCAGCCTGGACATATCCTTTGTTTACATAATTCCTCAGATTTTTTCATTTCTGTCTGTGATGCAAGACTGTTTTAAGAATTCATTAAATCAAATGCACTAGTTCATCAAAAGTAATATATTTGAGAAGTAATAGGAGTCAAAAGGATAATTACCTTCAATATTCAAAAATAATTTTTTTATGCTATAAGAGACTGAAACATGGCAAAATATGTTAGGAAAACAAGCAATTTTTTAGAAGTAGAGGTAGCAGATTTTAAGTAGGTGCTTATAATTGCACTAAAAACTATGGTATCACCTGAGAAGTAAACAAATAATGAGAACTCAGATGTTACATAGAGATTGATTAAAACTTGGGTATGCAAAAGACACGGTATCTGTAAAATAGCGACATAGCCAACATTCACAATTTTTCCTTCTTAATCATCTTAATTAATCAGGACTTTCAATACATTTCTGTAATCCACTACACCTTCTCAACACTTCAACCAGAGGAAAAGAAGTTCTAAAAACCTGTATAAAAGGTTAAACCTTCCAACAACTTTGGGATGATATTCACATATTGTTAAACCAGTGTGGACTCTCAGAATTGTCATGACTGACCTCAGCTGCTCAGTGATGCCCCCACTCTGCTGCACCAGAGGCGTGGCAGATGGGTGGGAACTGGAAGGGTGATTTTGACAGTAGCAGAGACCTCTTGGAGATTTAAAAATATTAGATAAACTGTACACTAAGAGGACAGGGATGCTTGCATTGATCTATTAGAAAGACTAACTTTGGAAGTGCTTAGAGAACAAGCAATTCAAATGGCAGAAAAATGAAGTTTATATTTTATTTTTTCCAGCAGAATGACTCACTCACCAGATAATGTTGATTATTGCTCCTAAAAAGCTAAGAACACTCTCTGCTCCCAATTTTAAAGAAGGGAAGCAAGAACATCAGCAAGACCCTGACATTTAAACAGTAGTTTAAATACCCATCAATGCCTGAGGGAGCATGTCCTAGCACATTTCCTATGTTAAGAAGGACAGAAAAGCTCATCAAAATGACCTCTCAATTAATTTTCAGTACAAATATTCACATCTCCTGAATATAGTCATTAAAGTCACCACTGATTTTAACAAAGGTGTTGATAAGCATCACAAAAAGTCACCACATTTCTGGATTGCAACTTATCTATTCAAATTTTAGGGGTAAAAGATCAAACTCAAAACTGTTATTCTTAGGTTAGAAGCTGCTCGTATTTATCTGAACTGTTGAACAGGATTCCGTTCCATTCCGGTAATTAGATGGTCTATTCCCAACTATATCACATTTTTGAAAAAACATCACTGAAAACAGGTGCTTTCTTTTCATTGGCTTAATCAGTTAGACATGCAGAGATGTCTGTATTATTTTTTTTTTTCAGTACATCAGCTTCTTTCTCCCACATTTCTTCTACTGAATTTTTATATAATTTCTCTAAGTATTATTGCAGTTATTGTGGGCTATTGAAGCATAATTGAGTGAAATCTAATAAAATAACTCTTTCTGTCAGTTTCATTGAGGTGTGGCAACTCATAATAAAAAGGAATGAAAATCATTATTGACATTCAAAATACTTAATAGGTATTTCTGCTCTCACTGTTTTCCAGTTGTGAATATTTGCTGTGTCAGTATTTTCAATTGAAATTACATAATCCACCAGAATGAAGACTTCCTATGGAATTCAAACATACTATTTCTGCTAAGAATAAAAGAATATTGAAAGAAAGATAAATTTGAATTTATATTTTGTATTCTTTGAGAAATTATTGGTTTTTGAACAGCTCAGAGTGTGGTCTTTGAAATATGAAATTTCCTTCTCTGCAAATAAAGCCCACTTGAACTTAGCTTTTCTGACCTTGGCCCAACATCTGCAGGAATTAAAAACATAACTTCCTGAATCTTGGCCAACCCAAGGCAGCACCTGCAATTCCTCTTGGCCTTGAATCCTTTCAGCCATGACCCAGTGTGCTGCTTCAATTGATACAAGAATGTGAATGGTATCCTCTGAAATACCAGGGATGTCCTCTCTACAAATGAGTTCCTGACTTCTTTTAGTTTCCATGGGTGCTGGAAATGAATTTAAAATGCCATCCTCTGCACTATCTATTTTTCCCATGCCTAAAGTATTCTCCAAAACAGGAAGTAATCTAGCATTTCTATTAAAATACCTATTCCTGTATGCCCAAAATTTGAAAGTGAACTCAGGAAAATTAAAACCAAAATTAATCCATTTCAGCTTTTTAATTCAAAAGGTTAGACAGATACAATAAGCCCACAGACCACTCCCATGGTTTTAATGGATTTAATCAAGATTTTCAGCCTGAACATACATACAGAACTGTAAGATAAGAAACTGTCTTGGCCTGTAAATATATGAATTTGAACATATAATGTGTCTAGTGCAACACTTCTTTGAGGGCAGCATCACAAACTTAGTGATGTCAGAATTACATTCTGACCATATTGCTTCAATGTTTAAGTGTCTCGTGTCCCTGCATGCTTTGGAACAAAATAGAAAATGGATGTAGTTAAACTGTAGGTGCTTGGCACCAGACTTCTCTCTTACGTGCAGGCACTGCCAAGCACATATTTATTTCTGAAACTCTAGAATACCAAATATTGTACAAATACTAGAGGGCTAATTTGTTCTTCCCCACAGAACATATGCTCAGAGGGAAATCCAAGAAATGGCAGGAGACAAGGAGTTACATTATTTAAATAAATGAAAGTAGGCATTGATCTGTCTATGTATCTGCAAAGATCCAGACAGAGAACCACAGATACAGTCAACTACAGGCAAGTCTGAATGCCTGAGGACTGTTCTGCTAAACTAGGAACAATGTACAAGATCCTGCACTCATAGATGCAGGGAAACGTTTGTAGGAGAAACTGCTTGCCAAATCCTCATTCATGATGTGAAGAGGCAAGAATGATAAAAAAAGTAAGCAGGTGGAATAGGAAGTTAAAAAAAATTTGTGCATGAACTTGAAGGTGGTTCATTTAAACATAAAGAAGCAAAATATTTAAGTAAAAATATTATCAATCCTCCCCCCTTCAATTAGTTGAACTACATTTGAACTGAAAAAGCAGGGATTATGTGAAATCCAAGTGATTCAGAAGGTGCCAGGATAATGAAATATAGAATAAGAAGTGCTGAAATCAACAAATATGCCAAAGCTTTGGCAATATTTCTGAGAAGAGTGGGGTTAGCTTGTGCAATAAGGTAAAGCTTTTGTATTAGTCCTGAGAAAGTGCATGGTGACATCATTGTTAAAATAAAGATTTAACCTGTTATTTTAGCCTAAGCAGACTGCACTGAAGCAAATATATAGAATGAACAGTTTTCACTGATAAGCAGTAGGAATTAAATTCCCAGTTACTTAAATATCCCCACTTATTCTTAAATAAAATGCCAAACATTACTGAAAAGGAAACACTGTAACTGCTACATTTAAAATTGAACTGAATATATCATTTTCAGAAGAATGTGACATCTTTCCCTGAAGATGCAAATTACAAAAACCTAGCAAAAGTGAAAATTAAAATTAAAAAAAATTAAATTCAAATATGCAGGAAAGTGTGTGTTTTTAATAAATATGTAGAGTGTTTCCATATTTCAATATAGTTGTAAACACAAGCAATTTTTACCAGACAAATACTACAATATATTCTAACTAAAAAATTAACAATGTGTTTAAATAGAAAATTAGAATAAATTCGTGTTGTGGCTGTACAGAGGTGACAGTCTTCTATGCATACATACTCATTAAAGTCAAATGAAGTAATTTGACTTGTCATCTGACCTGAAAGTACCATTTGTAGCAGCTGTCAAAATAATCATTAAGCAGAGCAATTTTTCATATTTTCCACATACACTGTTATCAGTAGCTTTCATTTAGACAATATTAATGGAATAATATGTGATTATATTTATGATTATACTATAACTTCACATAAATTAATTAACAAAGTCATCACAATATAAGCACACACCGACATTATGGTTGATAAACACTTTGGCATTCATTCCTCCCTCAAAATACAAAGGAAATAAATTTTCTTTTCACTCCCTGCTCAAATTTCCAAAAGGACATACTGTTCTCAATCATCTCAATATTCACCTGTAGCATTAAACATTACAGTGCAATCCAGTTTTACAAAATCCACCCAAAAGAGAGGCTGAACACATCCAGCTCTTCTCATGAGGATATTCCTTCTACATTGCTCAGTCTGTCTATGTTAAAGTCACTTCTGACTTTCCATAAGGGCTTTAAACTGCAAAAGTGTATACACTTTACACTGAAATATTTGTATAAATGTATACATGTACACAGCATCATCTCCTGCTGAAGCTGATGCTAAGCAAACAGCAAGAAATACTGGTCCTATTCTTCACAAGACTGCATCATTTTTCAGTGCTAATGATATGTTTCCTCAGCAAAGTGAAAGAAATACATTTTAAAAGTTATTTTAACCATCCTGCTGTTCACTTGAGGACATTATAATTGAAGGTTGGTTAGAATTATTTTACTTACTAGTTTCATTGAATTTTGCTCAATCATAGATGGCATCTGAACTTTTTTCTCCGCATTCAACATACCAACAATAATTTTTATTTTCTACTTCTCCATGTTTCAAATTAGAATATGTTTAGAAGTGCTTATTTTAAATTAATTTCTTTGCTTAGAAAGGTGATTAGCAACAACTATCTTCTCATTACCAGCCACATACTTGCATATAACAAAAATAAAAAGCAACTGTGGGCTCCCAGCTGTGACTTACATAAGATATTCTTTCTCCTACTTCAGTAGCTTTCCAGTAACCAACGAAGCACAGCAGTAGCATATCACAGCAACACTGAAGGGAAGACAGCAAGCAGACAACTAATTTTCTTTGCTACCTACTCATTTGAAATAGAAATTTAAAAAACCCAAAACATACACAAGCATCTAGGAAACTACATTCTTTAGAAAAATAGAGAAGCATCCAGTATTTTATTTCAGTAGTAACTGCTGGGTGCATCTTTTGGTAGCATTTGCACATAAACCAAAGCAAATATTTTCTGCCATTTCTGAACTTTGATTGGCTTCAGCCACCCTGTACCTCCTGTAAAAGCCAAACACAGCAGCTGCCCCATCAAGATGCTACTGCCTGGCTCTCAAAAACACAGTGAGAAGATAGAATCAATATTTTCTATGAAAGTGGTAACTTTAAAAAACATGAGGCTCAATTGAAGTGAAGCATGAATCAAGATTAGGAAATTACTTCTTCCACTCTTATTGTAAAAACACCCAAGACACAGAGCCACATCCTTCAGTCTTCCTCTGGTGTTTTGTACTGTTTGTTTTCTTTTATAAGCTGTTTTATATTGAGTAGCAGGCCTGAATTACAGAAGTTACACGACCCTGTTACAGGAGGTTCACAGCTGTACGATGAAGACAAGCTCCCCCTCAGCTACCAATGAAAGGAGAGAATGGAAGAAAGAGGAATAAACTGTAGCATTTAAACACAGACAGGACATGATTTTCTTAACATGAAATGTATCCCTAAATAGAGGTGCATAAGGAGAGAGAAAACTCGCCAGTGACCTCGGAGAACATATCATATTTTGGTCCTACAAGGCTTGACATGTAGCCATGTGTACACACCCACAGCTCCAGGCTTCGGCTGCTCCTGGGAAAGCCACCCTAGAACTCTGCTCTGACACCAAAGCACTGATACAGCAAACCCTCAGAACAAACCCCCCAAAAACAAACACAAAACCAAACCAAAGAACAAACAAACAAACTACAAAACAAAACAACCCCAGTCATTTAGTGTTAAGTGTTAGATAACTTACACAAGATCATTTTCCGTGAGTTAGAGACGAATGCTTTTAGCCATCTCAATTCAGGGCTTACAAAAATGGGAAAATCAGAATTGGAAAAGCATCTTTTATGTCCCAGACAGAGCAAGTGCTACCAAGCTGTGCAACATCTTTTCAGCATACTTTGTGGCTAATTTTTTTTGTTTGTTTGTTTGAAACATCCTGAACTGCATTTTGAAAAAAATCCATGTTTTTCAGTCTAGAATCCTAGGTGGTCTGAATCATCACTGCCACCTCCAGAAGATGGCACCAGCCACCTTCATTATGTTTCAGAAGAATATGTTTTCACTTACTACTGTCTTCACTTCATTAGTGCACATAAAACTTGTCATCTTCACTGACTCCCTTGCTTTTGAAGAAACTAAGTAGATTGCAAATGGTTTTCCCAATTTACATCTGCTTTGTAATGATTTACTTGTTTTGCAGCATTGGATTTATATTATTAAAATGTATAACATCTCAAGTGACATCATAGTTTTTCTTGATATAATATCTTCATAGAAACAGAATAAACCAGATATCTCCTAAAAGTATGTACATTTTGTTAGAGAGGATGTTAGGGATAACCCTAATAGTTATCTTAAACATCATAACGCAAACATAACACTATTAGAAAAATATTTGCTTTGCCTTTATGGAAAAATGCCTTTATGGAAAATATGCTGTTTAAAATATCAACGGATTAAAAAGTTATTATTTTCCCCACAGATTGCAGTAAATTTCTCATAACTCTGAGTATTGCTTCTAAACCAGAGATTACTAAAGTAATGACAATAATATCCCTTTGTGGGATTATTACTGAAACATCTTGATCTTTTTGCTGGATAGAAAGGGCACTGCAATCGTTACTTTGGGGTCACATTTGCAATTCTAACTTTTCTCAAGTCAGGATCATACGTGACCTTTGAGTCCATGTGTAGCCCACTGAAAAAAAAATTTTGCAAAAGTAACCACACATACGTAGGAAAATTTTAAAAAATCTACAAATGTAATTTTTAAACTTGGGAAACATTCCTTCATTCACTAATTTCTATCTGAATTCAATACAGCCACAACTTTATTTTCCCCTAATTTCTTCTAATTTCTTTTCTTATAGGACAGATACAGCAGGGCTACAAGCCTGTTACAGTATCAAATCTTTATCCTGCTTGCACTGCCATATTCTACCTTCTCCTTTGTTCCAATACTTACAGGTGGAAGCTTTCAACATTTTTTACCAGCATATAAAAGATCTGTCAAAGTCAAACAACAATACTTAAAAACATACTGAATGAAGTTACCAGTAACTGCTGATACACAGAAAGCTTCAAGAAATACTTGCAGTTTAATATATTTTGTTTGGGTTCATGAAGACATTTTTTCCTTTCATTGCTCACTAGTGTATAGATTAACATGGCATATACTAACTTCTCTCCATTTTTCAGATTTCAAACTGATTTTTTGGGTCATCTTATTTTTTCTGTTTTAGCATTAGCTGTCAACATACCGCTCTCATCACAGCCAATAGAAGCCCCTGACTGAATAGTTTGGGTTTTTTCCCCTGTGATTCCTGCCAGTCACTGCCAGTTCCAGTACTTTACCTGAATAAAGCCTGTCCAGTTACATTTTTTTTTTGTTTGTGCAAAGGCCCTTGAAGAAGCTGAAAGCTGTGTTGGTCTCTCAATGTAAATATCATGCCCAGGGCACAGCCCTCAGTCAGCAAATGTAGGTAGGCTCCAGAATTCTCAGGAGAAGCGCAGAGTAGCTCCCTACAGGGTCTAGATGTTTCTAGACTGAAGAGAAGGAGCACAGAGGGAGGGGTGGGGGTTGCAGGGCTCCCCTGGGGGAGTGGTGGCCCATTGTGCAATCCATGAGACCTGCATGAGCCTTGAGCTGGACTGGGAGTGGGACTTCAGTAGCAGCACTCACCGCAGGCTGGCTGCGGTGGCCAATGGACACAGGCTGGTCTGCTTTTTTGGAAAGCCAACACCCATTCTAAAAGACTGGTTACACCTAAAATCTTCCTGCATGGTATATTTGCAATGTGTCTTTTGTGTAAGCAAAATGCCATGCAGTGCACACAGGCAAATACTGAATATAAAAGCATCCAGATGTTTCCAGGCAATTTCGTTTAGCTTTGAAATAATACTACAATCAAAGATCAATACAAGAAGAAGGTAGTTTAAATGACAGGATGTATTTAAAACTACCTAGTTTCACATACACTTGTCCAAATTAATGCTATTCAACGCAATAGAATATTTTCTTTCCTTCCACCAGGAGTAAGAATCACAGAGTATTAGAATCTCACTTTTATTTTCAAATAATGATCACCCACAATACAATATCTTTTGTCTTGAAAAGAAAGGAAGGATGTCACCTAAAGACTTCCGTGTAGCATATCCCAAGAATTTGCAATGAATCTTTCACTGCAATTTAGTTGAATTGGTTTAGAAGTGCTTATTTGAAATTAAGAGGAACAGACTGACTTCTAAGAAGAAAGAAAAATAAAAGCTTCCAAGAAAAGTTTCTATTAAATACCTCTCAAACTGAATTACAACATATTCTTCAGCGTAAATTACTGCTAGACATGTTTTCTTCATTTCCCCTTGCATAAGCAATATAAAAAAGAAACCCTGAATAGCCCTCATCAAAAACCACATATTTGATTATATTTAAGGACATACCACAAAAAAGAGTTGTTCCAGTGTTTATTAAAAAAAAAATTAAAATCACATTTCAAATCACATTGACAAGAAATATTTTCAGACCATGTAATTATGAATGATGGCCTGTTTCAAGGAAAATAAAGAAGAAAAAGTCTAGCTATTTCATATAGCCTGATGTAGCTCAAAAAGCAATCAAATTTCAGTAAGAAGGCACCACACTGACATGCTACTGACCAGAGAGGAGAAACTCCTTCCTAGCTGTTAGGCTATACATATAGGCTGTGAAAGCTCAGAAATTTGGCAAATCTCAAAACAGGGCCATCTGATCAGATGATCAATCTCCTGAACCTCTGAACACCATTAAGAATTTCAGAGGTTGACCAACTGTGTCAGTTATATATTCAAAGACTTCTGAGCTGACAGCAGATATAGGACTTGTCCTTCTCAGTATGGAATGTATGTATGGTAGTATCCAACAGACAGAGATGAAGATATTGACAAAATTAATTCATAGAAATAAGCAACATCATAGAATGAACACTTTGAAGCATTTTGAGAAAGGAAACGAAGTAATTTTCATGCAGCAGTTTAGATCAAGGCAGCTAGGTTTTTCTGCTCAGACCTATCTGTCATTAGACCTGCAGATGACACAAATGTGGGATGAGGGGCTGACAGACCAAATGGGTGTGCTGCAAGCAAGAAGGACCCCAACAAGCTGGAGAAACAGGCTGATGGTAGCCTCAATTAGTTCAACAAGTCCTGTCCCAGGAGAGGAATAACTTCAGGCTCTAGCACAGGCTGACTAACTGCAATGTGTCTTTTCAGAAAATGCCGTGAGGGTTCTGGTGGACAACAAAGCAAGGACCAAAGTCATCCTGAGTGCATTAGGAAGACCACTGCCAGCAAGTGAAGGGACACAGTCTCAAGGCCTCTACTCAGCCTTGGTGAGGCTGCATATGGAGTGTTGTGTTCAGCTCTGGACTCCCCGCTGCAAGAGAGACATGGAACCCTGGAGACAGACAATGGCCCATGAAGATGGTGAAGGGCTTGAAGCAACTGTTGCCATATGAGGAGGTGCTGAGAAGGCTGGACTGGAAAAGAGAAAACTCAGACTGATTTTATCCACACATATAAATACCTGGCGAGGAGAGAAAAGGATGTGGGTCAAGGCTTTTCTCTGTGCTTCACATTGGCGGGACAAGAGGCAATGGGCACACATTAAGATACAGGAAATTCCACTTAAAAAGAAGGAGAAGCCTTTTCAGTGCTGCTGATGATTATGGGCTGGCACAACTTGTCCAAAGAATTCCTGCAGTCCATGGAAATACTCAGAATCAAGTGGACACATTTCTAAACAACCTGGCTACAGCTGACCCTGTTCTGACCTGAGGGTTGGACAGAACAACTTGCCCAACACCACTGTGGGATTCATCTTGTGATGAATTTGGTGTCATTCCATGATTATTTATTGATGAATAGGAAAAAAAATTGTTTCCATATAAATCTTTTGAGGGTTCTTTTGCAAACTCTTAAATAGGAAATATATTGAAAGAAGAAGTTCAGTATTGCGACATGTTAGGCCAAGGTAAAGTTGACTGTGACCTCAAAAACAGCCCAATTTCTTCGAGGAGTTTAATTAGACCCCAAAAAATCAAAAACTGTCTTAAAAGTGACATAATTTTCCACACAATGTTTAGAAAACATGTTCAAAATTCCATTTACATTATGTAGAAGCTATAAAAAAAGTCATTAAACAGAGATAGTATTTTTTTTTTTCAGGAAAGGAAACAGCTCTAATCTGGTTGTGTTAGCCTAAAACACTTGTCTCCTCTGCCTTCACTGCAAGTCCTGTGGTTTGAGTCATGAAAGCAGAAAAGATTAGGAACAGAATCTCACTATGCTCAAAGTAGAATGAGTTAATTCAAAAAGTGCGAAGGGGCCTGTTATCTCCTTTAATATGGTCCTTCAACCCAGAGACCCCTGGGTCATCAGCAGAGGAAGCCCATGCTTGAGCACATGTCACTGCAGCACAGCTCAAAGTAACCTTTCCATGAGTCCTTCATGGAGGAAACAGCACATAAATTTACAACAGGGAGCTCGATTTCTGGCATGCCAGCTTGCAGAATGAAATGCAGAAACTTTTTCAGGGGCCCAATCTGTTCAGATATAGTGTGAATGACAGACAGGACTGTCTAAACACATCTGTGATTGTGAGAGATTGTGCTGAAAATCATGCTGTCAAACCCCTCTTGCCATGTGCTGAGTGGAGGTCTAATGATCCCAAGGACTCTGGCAGATCCCATTCCAGATGAGGAAGTCATAAGGAAGAATGCAGAATATGCATATAACTAAGCCTCTTCACCTTGGTTTTGATAGGGTTCAGTAATATATGCAGACTACAGCTTTATTGCAGATTTTATTTATAAATAGATATATGTTTGCATTATTGATATCCCTTTATAGATATGAAAATTAAGCCCTGGAAAAGAACAAACCCACAAATTACACAAGGCACCTGCTCCATGTTTAGATTTTAGTCTTTTCATGGAATAGTGCCAGCATTTGAAATCTTCTAAATTTTTTTGCCCCCTCTGTAAACATGACGCATCCTCTTTTATTCCAGAAAGCAAAAATTGGTATTTAATAATTTGAAGTGAGAAAAAAAATAAAAATCACAAAGCCCCACCTCATCCCTCATATTCTTGACAATAACTGCAGTATTACTGTAATACTGTTTTAACTACACCACTTCTCTGCGTGGCTAAACTGCCCATGCAATCTGACCTGGCCTATTTTCTTTCTATACTATAGCTTTAACGTTCAGCTATTTTTTTTTTTTTTTAGTTGTTTTGGCTTGTTCTTTTTTCTATAAGTACACATGTGTAACTAATTCAGAATTTATTTTCAAAGGATTGTGCAGTTGGCATAACTTGATGGTTTAAAAACAAACCAACTAGAGCTGCGTTTGGGGTTTGTTGTTTTTTTTTCCTGGTATTGGAACATCAACTTTCTCTCTCCATTCACAGAATCAAAGAATGGTCTGTGTTGGTAGGGACCTTATAAAGATCATCTCCTTCCAACCCCCCCTGCTGTGGGCAGAGGCACCTTCACTAGCCCAGGTTGCTCAGAACCCCACCCAACCTGGCTGTGAACCTTCCTTATCTAGAGGAGTTTTTTTTACTATCTGGTTTCTTTAAAAATTGCATCTTGGCATTTGAACTTCCTTAAGCTGACTTTAAAATCAGATAGATGTTCCTCATAATCCCAAGGTAATTCGGAGGGTTGAGTTTAACTGCATAATGCACTTATGAGCTTTTTCTTTGCAATTAGGCCTCAACAGAAACCCTCTGTGCTGGAGAAGAGTGCTACCTGATTTATATTTGTGAGCAGTTTAGCGACAGCACTTCTAAAGACTCTTGCATAAAGCACTATGCAATGTGTTTACTTTACAGCAAAAATATTTTAAAGCTAATTATGTAACAACACTTGTTAATGTAGGAATTTTATCACTGCAAGTAGATTCAGAGAGGAAAGTAAGGAAAATTAGGAATGCTCTAGCATGTGAAATCCTTTCTCCAAATTATACTGTAGGTTGATGCATATAACAAAACACAGAACATACGCATCAAAATTAAAATAGTAATAGAAATTCTAAAGGCTTCTGTACAGCATTTGAAACAAAAATCTTAGGCTTTTCTCAGCTCAATTAGATTATACTTTCATGCACTAATTTATAGTTTCTGCCCTTTGCCCATTCCATTCATTCAATTAATGCAATTCTATCTGACATTTCCTTAAACATTGAAAATTCCCTTCAGAGCACAAGACTAAGAAAAAGATTTGAGGGAGAAATGTCATAAGAGAAATAGTTTTGGTTCAATATTTTCATAGAATGTTCAGTGTTGGAAGAGACCACTGGGACATCACATAGTCCAACCTCCATGCTCAAGCACAGTCCCCCAGGATTTCTGGGAGGATTCTCCTCACTAATATTGCACAAAACATACAGAGATAGCCAAGCAGCAATAAAGACACCCAGGGAGTGTCTTTACCTCTGACAACAGCCAGTTTTTCTATTAGAGCCTGCTTAGATTAAAAATCCTTGTGTAGAAATGTTTCTACACAGTGTTTAAAATTATTGCTGTACCTTTGGCTAACCTGAAACCTGATGAGGAAATCTATGGCAGTGAGTCACATGCCAGCAAACACTTGCCAGGAACAGGGGAAATAATGCAATCTTACAAAATGTAGTTTGTATCTAGGAACATTATTGCTCTGTTAATTTATGACTGAGGTGACTATAGGGAAGCAAAGATCTAAATTGTATTTCATTTAGAATACAAGAGGGAGTAGGACCTGCAACACAGTTGAACTTCATCAAGCTCTGGAGGCAACTTCCTGAAATGCTAGGACAAGGACCACACAGGTGGTATATTTTCTTCTTTCTATATTTGGTATACTTTCTTCCCTCTGGTTGTACAAATAAGGTAGCTTCTGTGAAGGCAAAACCTGTAAATTATACTGATTGACATGTGTATTTGAAGTTTAAAAAGACTGAGTTTTGTACTTGTCATTTGTACATGCCTTGCCCCTTCATGGAGACTTTGAAACACTGCATAAAAATAGAATATAAGACACCTTCCAATCGTTACCACTTCTCAGCAAGGAAGAGGCACTATAGCTAGAACAGATTATATCTGGCTGCACAGTAGTGATGTGTCTAAGCCTCTTACTAGGACACAGAACTAAAAACAAGTTGCACACCTCTGGTAAGTGGTTCCTGCTTATCACTAAAGTGTTTGTTAGCACACAAAAACTGTTAAAAAAAATTACTGTTAGGTGCAAGTGACTGGTCTGTGAAAATGGCTTTAGGGATTTGCAGTGGTTCCTCCCAAGGATTGCAGCATATTCTCTGCAGCTTCTAAATTACAGCATACAATTCATTTCAAGGTGGATTCATGTTGCTCAAGAGGGACACGTCAAGGTTTTGCCCACATACCTATATTTGGTGTTACCATGTGTGTCATAACACTCCTCTGTTTTTCTTGTGCACATAAACCTCCTTTGCTACTTAAACTGTTCAGCTGAACTTCCAATTTCAGCTCCTTCATATGCTCCCTTTACAAAATTCTTCTCCTGCCTCTCTAACTACAATGACTCTTATCTCATCCCAGGAACCCTCACTTACACAACAAGGAGAATAGAAGGCAAGACCTTCTCACAAGAGAGGATGGGAGCCATCCTCTGCTAGCAGAATTTTTGTCAAATGCATTCAGTACTTAAAACCTTTGTTTCAGTAGGAAGATTCAACTAAGTTGTCAAACTTGGATCATAAATGACAGTGCCTGCATTAAAGTCTAGAAATTTATGTAACAGCAATGTCAAGCCAAATACATGTCAGGTTTAAGGACTATTTTTTAATTATAAGTTATTCCACTGTAAGCAGAATATTTAAGAGAAAAGATAAACATATGTGGGAGTTTTTAGACATTTTAATGCAAATGACAATCAAAAGACTGCTTGAGAAACATAAATGCCACACCTCATCCTTGCTGTGGTCTCCCTGGTTCTTTAATAAAATTAAACTTCTTATACAGTTAAGTGCAGGAGTAAACTTCATCAGTAGCACTTTTAGCTGGTAGTCCTGAGACTCCCAAACCATCCTCCCCAAAACTAAAAAAAAGGAAAAATTAAAAGCCCCCCTAACTTTTTTATACAGTTGTGCAGAAAAAAACCAGCTAACTGTTTCCATTATGTTTAGGACTAATAATTTGAGGAAGTCCACTACAAATTAAGGTTGTTGGATGGATCAAACAGCCTCCTTGAATAAAAAATGCCAGATTTCTGAATAAAGATGAAGTGTAACAATATTTTTTTACTCTTCTGGCTGTAATAAAACATTTGATATGGCATGTAGCAAGATATTAGATGAACTGCAGAAAATTAAATTGTTAAAGAAAGTCAAAACTACATGAAAGGATAGTTATGAATAAAAATGCATTAGACAAGAGGAAGATTACAAGCAGGTTTCCCCATTTATCATTCTATGGCCCAGTCTTATTCCTCAGCTTCATTAAAAAATAAAAACTGTTCATGTAAGAAAACTGTTTCAGCAGCACCAGTCACATTTTTCAAAGGCAGAAATTTGGAAAGTACCAGTCATACAGAAGTACCTGGGTAACTATCCATGTTAGCCATGTAGCAGAAGAAAGATCATTTGGTAGTACAAAGGGCAAGATTATATGCTCAACATTTATTAAGTGGCAAAGGGGAATTAGGTGGTAAGAGTATATGCCACCAGGAGGACATATGCATCCTAGGAGGTGTCAAGAAGTTCAGGGGAGAGAGTAATTTTGAAATTCTGTATCAGTAAACTACTATCTGACCATTTATGAGAAGAAAATGGAGTGGGGGAATGGAGAGGGGATTTGCTTCTTTTAGAGTAAGCACAAAGAAGGGCTGAAAAAGAAGGGCTTGAATGAAAAAGATGTCTGAAGAATGGCAAAGTACACAGAGCAATGCAGAAACACCTTCCACAATTTCAATGAATTATGGCTTCTTTTGGTTTCAGGGCAGACAACTGGAAGTAGCTGAGGTTTTGTCCACATTAAACAAGCTCTCAGCAAGTGATCTCCTCTAGCAGGTCTCTAAAGGACATCTCTAATCATAACAGGCATTTCCTTAAACTGATCCTCCAAAGAAGTGAAAATACGCTTGTGCAAGTGAGCTCTTGAGCCCAAGATGAATCACAGCATAGATGTTAAAATGACTAACAGCCACAAATTTGCTAAAGCATAATTGAACTGTTATCTGTCATCTGGAAACCGGTAAGAAATTTTCTAAGTCCTCTCTAGATTGTTATTGGATGCATCTAAGAACAAATAAGAGTCAAGACTGTATTTCTCCCATGCATCAGCCCTTGTTCTCTTGGGATATCTAGCACAGCTCCATGTATTCAAGGATACATATGCTCAGCATGATGCCAGGATAAGTATTTATGACAAAGCCAAGTTTCGCACAACGTAGACTGTAGAATCGTATAGTGTAACTATATTAGTACATAAGGTACAGCCAAATTCAGAAACAGCAAATAATTTTTGGATTTCTATTTTCTGAGTGTTTAGATCCTACTACTATTTGCCTGACCACCAACAAACTAGTCTTATGCTTCACTTCCAGGTACTATCACGGCTAAGCAAGAACAGCCCAACAGGCTTGTAGTAACACACTGAGAATGCAGCTAAAGAGGAATCAAAATTCAGCAAGAACCATGGCAGGAAGACTTTGTGGAGATGGCAGCACACTGACACTAGCCCAGGTTATTCAGGGTAAATCAAGAGTTGCTGTGGTCGCACACAGAACTTCATGAAACAGATCATTGCCACCTGAGAAAATAACCTCTATCACAGAAGAAAGCACAATGAGGCTCTGCAGGAGTCCAGGACCTGTCCTGCTGTAGAGCACTTTTAACACCAAAACATTCAGAAGAAATGATAAGCAAGAGACTTTGAAATCACGTTCTGCACATAGGTCCCTTGAAACCCAGAAAACTCATATTTGCTCTCCCACGCTGCTTAGACTGACTATTTCTGCTCTTTCTGAGGACTCTGTTCAAGACTTATTTGCAAGTCAGGAGCTGTTTTCCAACCAGGCTGAAACAAAATTATTTATTACTATGGGCTGTAATCTAGTCTTGTATATCTGTGTGAATCAGTTCTCATGTGATGCTGCCAAGTGGAATTACATTTCAATGGAAAATTTTATGTGATATACAAAAAATCAGATATACACTTTACACTGCACACACTCAGGTAAGATTCATTCCAACAGAAAGAACTCTGATTCGGAATTGAATAGCCTTTGACTTGAAACATTGAGCTATTTTTTCATGACAAAAATTCTGTTTCTAAGTCCACTTGCTCCAATAGGTAGATTGTAGCCTGCACAATTTATGCATGTCTTAACTGTGTGTTTTTACACGTTACAACAGTAAAGAAAGATCTCAATTTTTTTTGCTAATGTTCTCCAGACACATCCCACAATGTCTGGCAAATGGATGACTGTGTTCAACAAAAAATTCAGTTCTCTTTGTGGAGAGAAAATAAAATAGCCATGAGACATGCCCTTAAAAAATATTTTTTTTGTTTGTTTGTTTCCCTTCTCTCCCAAAAGCTATAGTACTTTTTTGAAAGGACAAACCTAGCTACATGTTGAGAACAGATTAATTGGAATTTTTTTCCTTCTGTCGTTGACATCTGCTTACAGGTTCCAAACTCAGTAGAGAATTCTGTCAAATATTTCTAATGCTACAAATGAAAGACTAATAATGGTATTCTTGATATAATATCAAGAGTAATGTTTTCCTCAATCACTTTAAAAAAGTAAATTATAATTTGCATATACTTCTGTAATATCAATGCACTTTAAATTTACTGACTTTGAAATCCACAAAAACGATCTTTGAATTACTATGTTTTAAAATATGTTCTAATTATTATTTCCCTTCATCTTACCTCTGCGGGGGTAACAATTCAGTGGTTCAATTGTGACCTCTCTTGCAATGAAATAAGGCAAATGATTAGGCCAGAATTTCTGACCACTCACATTCCTGATACCATGCTGAAGTAGACAAGGAAAAAACAAATGGTCATCTGCACAAAAACATTTCTAAGAGCAATGTGAAAGTAAAGGTGCTTGCCTTGAACTTTAAGCTAATTGAAATTAAAACAATAGCCATTGTATCTCAGTAAGTCTTTAAGAAACAAAAGAGCAGGTTGCCTACATTACTGCAACTTGGTGTCAAAAAATTTGTAAGAGACTTCTCAAATGTCCAATTTCTTCCATATTACATCATCCTTCCAGGAGTTTTAGAGTAACCAATAGGATGCATTCCTAATATACCAAGTCACTGCTTCAAATCTGGGAAAGAACAGCAGGTTCTTTCTTCAGTGAAAACTATAGCTGCCCTGGACCGTGACTTTTTCAAGACTAAAACAGTTGACGTGCTGTGCCAGGTGTTTCACATGCATGAAAGCCCAGAGCAGTCTAAGTGCAACAGATGCCAAATGTACCACTCAAGCCACTTTTGAAAACACTTGTTTTCTAGCAGATCTACCATGTTCGTGGTGCTAGATTCCTTACCTGCATGTGCAGCCAGGATACACTGGATCTCTGAATGGAAAAATAGCTGTGGGATATCTAGAAAATACCACAAAAAATGAAAAAATTCCACTGAACAAGGACAGGTGGAGGCAAGGGGAGCACTTCTCTGCTAATACCTCTTAGCTATACTTCTCGTAACTACTTCATTATGCACTGAATCAGCTGTTTGTCCATTACCAGCCCTTAACACAAATTTTAAGTGTTGTGTGAATGAATACACAACTATCACACTAACAGTGCAACAGTTGATTGCAGCAGAATCAACATTTTAACAGCTGAGTTACCTCATAAAATTTGAGATTTATTATCTCCTCCCTATCTGCCACCAGAGCATTGATTTCTATTTAAGGGGAACATCAAGATCCAGAGGCCTGGCAAGCAGCTGAAGTTCAGCCATTAATAAAACAAATTAAGAGAACACTTCAGGATTTTAACAGAATGAGCCTGAGACCATACTCAGTATTTTAGTAAGATTATGAGGGTATGGGCATCTCATCTACTCAGATTACTGGGACAACGAATGATCCTCAGTATTCTTAATTTGGCTTAAGTGTTCCTTCCTTTAGCATCCACTCTGCAGGGAGACAAGCAGCTGTTAATAGAACATCAATCCCAATAAACAACCTAGCAATAAACCATGATCTCCCTTGCTGCCTGTAGTAACAGCATCATATGCAGCAGGATCATTAGCACAGGAGGCTAATGCTAGAAAGCTATAGCTTTCTAATGCTACATTATTAAGTGAAGCAAAACACTCTTAGAAGATGGTAGGATTTTAAAATTTAAAAAATTACTTTTTTTAGATTCACTGCCAATAGGAAATTTAAAATACTTTAAGCTTTATGCAAATGGAATGCACCTTATATTTTCAGCACAAAACTGAAGATTACCCTCAAAATCATGACATTAAATAATATTAACTATGAGACTAGTTCTATCAGAGAGTATGTCAGTTTCTGCCCAGAAATGAGAATTACTGTCTGTTACAATGCCAAATGAGCAGCTGGAGATGTCCTTACACACATTTCTCATTACTTTTTTCTTTAACTTTTGCTGGAAGTTAAAAAATTAATAAATAAAATAGGAAAAAGCCAGACAGAACATATCTTTGGACATGAACCTTTTTTAAGCCTTGCCACCAGTTTCAACATTAAATGGCCTGTTTTATGTTGTAAGACCCCCAGCTAGGCACAGGAGTACCAGATATTTTCACTAGCCCTTTCAGTTCTGGCAGGTGGAGTCTCAGGCAACTAAGTCCAAGCTCCAACCCACGCCTCAACTTGCCTGACTCAGAAAGAACCAGGTACCAGTTTGAGCATCATATTAAATACACTGCTGTTTCTAAGAAAATGAAACAAAGGAGGAAAGCCTGTGAGAACAAAAAAAAAAAAAAAAAGTGGGCAGGAGACATTGAGTCACTTGTGGTAAAGAGACATTGCTTCAGGCATCCTGTACTTGTCTGTAGACAGGAAACCCAATTAAAAAGTGGGATGAGCCCATCAATGCTTCTCAGTTTAATAACACTTCTGCTTATTCTTCAGAAATAGCACAATATAAATACATCCTTATGACTCATCTTTCAAAAATACTTTGTATGGATATCCATACACACACATTCAAACACACATATATATGAAAATTGGAGTGGGAAGAGAAAAATATTCATGAGATGGCAGTCAATGTTGCAGAAAGTCTGAAGAAAAGAATAGGACAGCTAACTCATGCAAAGAGAACAGTCCAGGGAAGGCACACACAGATAAACCACTGATTTCCAAGAAAAACTTGACATTTTGTAAAGACAATTAATTCCTTAAAAGGGAGGCTGAACTGTGGGAGGTTCAGACAGTCCTGCAAGTGATAAACAATGAAATGTGGAAAAAGAGGCGATTATAGTGAGGAAAGAGACACACAAGAATATTTTGGTGAGTGCAAAAAAGCGATCTACAGAAGCTGTATGAGATGCATTTTTTCTTAAGCCAAATTAAATCATTATGCACAGGAATCAGATTTCCTCTTTGAACTAGAAAGCCCTCCAAAAGTATGCAGCAGTGAGGATGTTGATTTTCATCCTCATCCCTTTTCCAAAAAACAGATTAAACAGCTAAGGCAAACTTCTGCATTAACAAACATTTTTGTACCTCTCATTGAGGTACCACAAGGAAAAGGCAATGCTGTACTCAGTAGGTTACAGCCATGCAAGTAGTAACTTTTGCTTATATCTCATAGTCATTGCTTATTTTGCATGCAATGATTACCTTGTGTCTGTAAGGGAAAAAAAAAAAAGAAACCATCATCCCTGTAGCCTAGAAGCATCTTGTTTGTAGCAATGAGAAAAACCCTTGACAAATGACACATATTTCTTTACTGACTTAAAATTCAATACTTATTTGAGAATCTACTAATGGAAGGATAGTCATTGGTTAGGTTTTGAATAATATCCTCCTGTGATTTTTTCCAATTTTTCCAGTTGTACCCTTTCTAAAGCACTGCAGAAAACTCATTAACAGGACTGTGTCTCAGCTAATGAAACCACTTTCTTCTGCACCATTAAGACTGTTGTGCATTGCAACCCACCTCTGGTATTCTGCATTCTCCTAATTACTCAGCTTAGATTTTCAGTAACTGTGGGCAGTGTAACTGTTTGTAGTCTGAGTAATGTCACCCTAGCTGAAATGTGAAATGGATCCTATACTGTCACACTCCACTGACAGAGGAATAAATCATTACTGCTGTATTTGCATCAAGACGTGCCTGATGTCACAGAGTGAATCAAGAGATCTCAAAAGTCCTCTCAGTACTCCAGAGAAATAACTACCTTAAGTAAGGCTGTCAAATCTACTAACAGAATATATCATATCCTAACATATCATATCTAGGGAGCCTGCCTTCTTAATGGCTTATGTGAATTCATTTTATGAACCCCTAAAAGCTTTATAGTATCCCTTGACTTTCACATTCTTATATTTGAGGTTTTATATGCTCAGCATGAGAGCATATCCCACCAACTTCAAACACATTTTGTCAAAAATGAATTTGAGAATTTTTAGCTCTTGTCCACATGGGCTGAAAGCTTGAATTCTGAATAAATTGTGTTTTCATACAACACAGTATCTGTGGTCTTCCATTGTGAATGTAAGAGATTGACAAATGTATTTTAATACTATCTTTTAAAATAACTCTAACACATAGACATTAGAGAAGTACTTTCTTGAAACCAAAAAGCACATCTAAAACCAAAAGGTTGCCATCTTCAAAACAGTTATATTGAATCAAATGCAGTTTTGATAACTGAGAGAACAAATAAGCTCATGCTGTGATGTGAATCTCACTGCATCCTTCTTCACTGCTAAGCTCATTAAAGTCTCACTTTGCCTGCCTTGTTGCCTCAATAACTTTCCACTTGTCTCCAACCTTCATTCACAACTTCTGATACTACTACAGCCTTACTCATTTCCTATGACAAGTTTTTGAGGCACAGAGCTTCCTACAAGGCCCTTTGAAATTCTAAGTCATCCAGACACACTCATTTCCTTTTCTTGTATCCTATTCTCTTGAGAGACCACTAGTGAAATTACCTAGGAGCACATCTGACTCTTAAGACCTGTGTCTGGGACACCTTTAACAGCAAAAGTTGGCATACATGGCAGAACCAGAGAAATCTGAATAAATAAAGTTACTACAAATTTAGACTCTCCATGATAACTATCTTCAAATTAAAAAGAAAAAGAGCAAATAGTGAAACCTATTCTAACCAATCAGCTCTTCCAATGAGAAAGCAATTTCAACATTCCAGGTTAGAGTCACCTTAGTTCTACTTTTAAACCACTTAGCTGGATGGCCTACAAATACATGTGGCCTGATGAGATTCATCTGACAAGACTCAAAGAGCTGGCTGATGCCATCACAAAGCCTTCCATGATGATTGTGGAGTGGTCTCAGGAACCCGGAGATGCCTCAGCTCTCTGTAAGCTGGAAACTTTGTTCTGATTTCCAGAAAGATCAAGAAGGAGGCCTCTGGAAACTACAGGCTGTCAGTCTCACTTCAGTGCCTGGTAAAACCATGGAAAAGATTGTTCTGGGAGGTATTGAAAAAAATACTGGGAGGACAATAAAGTCAAGACTGATAAATAGCAAATCTTCATGAAGGGGAGCTCCTGCTCATAAAACCTGATTTCCTCCTACAACAAGGTAACCCCACTGAGTTGATCTAGGAAAACCAGTAGAGTTAATTTTTCTGGACTTCAGCAAAGCCTTGGAAACTGTCTCTCCTTCTAGAAAAAATGTCAAGCAGACAGCTGAATGTTGTTACCTGATGAATGAGCAGCTGGCTCATGGGTTGAGCACAAAGGGTGAATGAGTTGACATCAGACTTGAGTCTGCTCATTAATGGGGTTCCACAGGGCTCCATCCTGAGCCCACTTCTCTTCAACATCTTGGACACAGCATTCAAAGGAATACTAAATTTGCCAATGACACTAAACAGGAAGGAGGTGTTGATTCCCTTGAAGGTAGAGAGGTTCTTCAGAGAGACTTCAAGAAATTAGTGAGCTGAGAAATCATCAACTATATGAATTTTAACAAGTGCTGGATTCTGCACCTGGGAAGGGCAGCCCTGGCTGTACACACAGACTGGGGAATGAGAGACAGGAGAGCAGCACTGCAGAAAGGGACCTGGGGGTCCTGCTCAGTGGCAAGTTGAACAGGAGCCAGCAGTGCCCTGGCAGCCAGGAGGGCCAAGCGTGTCCTGGGGGACATCAGGGCCAGCATCTCCAGCCGGGCAAGGGAGGGGATTGTCCTGCTCTGCTCTGCTCTGGGGCAGCCTCAGCTCGAGTGAGAGGGGCAGTTTTGGGTGCTGCAATACAGAACTGACATTGAGCTGTTAAAGAACATCCAAAGGAGGGTAACAAGGATGGTGAAGGGTCTGGAGGGGAAGCCATGTGAGAAGTGGCTGAAGTGCCTTGGTCTCCTCAGTCTGGAGAGAAGGAGACTGAGGAGACACCTCATAGTGGTCTCCAACATCCTCACAAGAAGAAGTGAAGGGGCAGGCACTGATCTCCTCACTCTTGTGACCAGCGAGAGGATTCAAGCAGACAGCATGACGCTGTGTTGGGGGAAGTTTAGGTTGGATGCCAGGAAAAGGTTTTTTACCCAGAGTGCTGCTGGGCACTGGAACAGGCTCCCCAGGGAAGTGGTCACAGCACCAAGCCTGAGCTCCGGAAGTTTTTGGCCAGTACTCTCAGGCACATGCTGTGAATCTTGGGATGTCCTGCACTGCGCCAGGAATTGGACTCAATGATCCTGATGGGTCCCTTCCAACTTAGTATATTCTGTGAATCACTCAGGGGAAATATTGAGAAATTAAGATAGAATAAATAGCTGTAATGAATTAATATATCATCAGATGCTTTTTCTTATTACAGTATTTCTAGAGAATAAGCACTTACAATCTGGCAATAATGAGCAGAAAGTTTTCATTTGCTTGTTTATTTAGACAAAATATAATTTTTTTCTCCTTTAACCTCTGCAGCCACTGTGATTCACAGGGTTTCATAACATGTCAGTTTCTCTGCAATTCATAGCAAACTTTAAAAAATTGCAACAGGAGATTACCTATTTTGAATACTCTCCACAAAACACTTCCATTATGTCATTAAAGCAATTATGTTATCTAAAAGCAAAAAGAACATAAGAATACCAGGAAAAAAATACATGTACCAGGAAATAATAAGACTCTTCTTTCCACATTCATTTTGAAATGTCACAGGATTGTTGAAATGCTGCTTCATCAGAAGAAATAAATTATGTCTGGAAAGAGTTGCTTTCAGCTACAAACACAGAAAACAGGTTATAACAGGACACATCTATCACTGCCCAGCCAATGTTAGACTAAGTTGTACAAGTCAAAATGTGCTCCTGCCTTCATAACCAATATTACCATCTTCAATAGATTAAGAAGTACTTCTCTGTATTATGCTGTGATGAATAAAACATCTCATAAGCCTCAGATAAATTCCAAAAGCCTCACAATAGCTATGTCCTATGGCAAAAACAAAACAACAGAGAAAGGGGAAAAAAAATAAAATATGTAAAAAGTAAAATTGTCTCCTGATTTAAACAGAAGTTTAAGGTCCTTGTCACAGGTCTAGAGCTTTGTCATCTCCTGACACTGTTTTTTTTCTTTTCTTTTTTCCTTTCTACTAAGTGCTGTCCACAATAATTTAAAAATATTTCTCTTTTTAATTAATTCCAGTATTTTACACTGGGCCAGTGTACAGAAAAATAAAAGATAAAGCATCCTACAGGAAAGCAAGCCTTCAGAGGCGTTTTTTGCCTTTTGTGGATTGGTCACAAACAACAGCACCTCTACATCAGCAGCTCTCAGACTCACAAATTTATCCATATCCAGCATACAACTGCCAGTGCTTGCAATTTAAAAGATGTCTATTGATTCTGGATATTCTGGAAATTAATCTCTTAATAAAAAGGGAGGTCAGTCACCACTTAAAAATCATCAGGCCTCAAAGAAGTAAGTGAGATTAAGCCAGAAATCCCCAATTATGAAAATTTTTTAAATTCTGCTCATGGAGTTTGACTCCATTCTAATTATTCAACCACCACCTTCTATTGAAATACATGTACTTTCATTTCAGATACAGAATATGCTATAGGTTAATAATTAATGATTATTATCTCCATAAGAAAGGAAGAAAAAGAGCAAAATAACTTCAGTCTTTGGTATTTTCTTACATGCTAGGCCTTCAACATAGTGGAGACAAGCAGATGAGAATTGTGGAAATTGAACTACTGTTTGGTTTTGTTATTTTAATGAGAATTCATTTCCCCTCTTCATTTGGTTTTGGATTTTTTTTTTCCTATTTGTCTTATCTTTCATGCTAAAAATCACATTATAGCTCTGCAGTGACTTGCATCGATACTAGTGACTTGCATATGACTGCAGCCAGTAATATTACACTCTATTCTACCAGGTGCTCTTGAAAGCTAAAGTTATAGAGTAAATAAGCATGAAAGGGACTTCTGAGGGCTATCTTATACAAGCATTTTCCAGAATTATTTAAATCCAAAATCTGGGTTTTTTTTTTCCTTCAGAACAAAATTTAGCTGTTTCAGACACTCCATACTAATAATAGAGGTTTATGATTGTTTATCCAGCATCAGACAGTATTAGGTCCATGCCTTAGAGAACACTTTCACAAAAATGTTAACAGGAAAGCAAAGAACATTTTAATTTCTGATAAAAACCTGATCCCTAAAATCAATGAATTACTAATTTTTAAGAATCACACTACTCAACATACTAGTCCACACATGCACCAAAGAAGTAATGCACAGAACAGAACTTTTTTACCACCACCACTAAGGAACAAACACAAGATCAACTATTCAGGCAAGTACTTAGGACTGGTCTATTATAGTAAGTTTCTTAATAAGTTTCCTCACTGGAAGCCAGCTGCAGGAAGGCACTAGGCAATATATTCAGAAGAGATTCTAAAACAAAGGCAACCTCATATTCAGGTTCAGGAAACCCCGTTTAAAGTGAAAGTTAAATAGTCATAATTTCTACCTTTATTACTAAGGCATGAAAATAAGCAGTCAGGAAAAGTGTTGCTCATCTATGGCATACAGAAACAAATGTAAAAAACACATGAAAACACTCTGCTATATACTATATAAATTTTTTTTAAACCACTTTATAGTTGCAAAAATTAAGAAGAAGCATCTGTCTAAAATAAAAGCTAGACAAAATGTACAGTTTGTCATACATGACAAGTTGTTCGTGCACAAGATTAGTTAGGCTCCCTTCTGCTACCAAGAACTTAAAAAATTAACAACAACAAAAAAATATTTCCTTCAAAGACAGTAAAACTGAATCAGTAATAAACTTTGTTACATCTCATCTGATGATGCAAGTCCTACAGCAGCACATCTGACCTGCAACCTGCACAAGCACCACTTGCAGGCTTCCTTTGCCCAAGCCCTCACCTCCCACTCACACCCCTCACGGAGATTACTGGCTTCCATTCTTATTAAACCCTTTATTTCTAAGCTTTCTGGACAACTAAACCACCACAGGAGAGTACTGTGCTCAAATATAATGGACGCCTGCTTTTAACTACCTCCTGCAAGCTGAATTCTCCTGCAGGAGGAGGTGGGGCTGGACAGGCAGGCTGCTGCAGAGAGGGGCGATCCTCCACCCGTGCAGGAGGGAGATCAGCCAGGCACTGTGTTGTTTTCCATTTTACAGTATTAACAAATTATTTCACCAGTCCCTGCCCTGGGCTAGAACCACCAGTTTTGTTCTTCCTAAGAGGTGTGTTTTCATATCTAGTAACCAATGTAGGCACACTTCTGATTTTCAAGCAGAAAAAGTGTAGGCAACAGTTACTAGCTGTGCCAGTGTGCATCTCATAAATTAACTCTCAAAGGACTTTCTGATGTGGATTTACATAATCCCAAGGTAACTGAGGCTGCCAGAGGCTTGAGGAGCTTTCTAGTCCCAGCTGTTGCTGAGAGGGACAGATCAGGCTGCTCACGGCTTCAACCAGTTGGGATGTGAAACTCCCAGGCTGGAAAAAGCCCTCTTGCCCCAGGCCCTGGCTCCTCTCCCACCAGCACATCATCCCTCCTAGATTAAAATGTCACAGCCCAGTTACAAAAGCCTGGCTAGACCAAAGGTAATTGACATCCACTGCTCTCTTCTCATCCCAATTACATGGCAGAAGGCATAAGGGCTGGATCTGGCATCAATGACCCTTGGTAAATCCTTGCTGACTGTTTCCTGTCGCTGTCAGCTTCTTCATATACCCAGATATGGGTTCCAGGAGGTCTCCTTCCCTGGTTTTACCTCAGGCTGATGGCCAGCTTCTCTCCTCCCTCAGCCAAGCCACTGAGTGCAGAAGCCTGGCAGACATGGGTGGTGAGGACCTGCCTTATCCGTGTCTGCTGTCACTGCATCACCTTCACCTGCAGGGATCCTGATTGGAAGACCATTGCACATTAAGTCAGATCCACACACCAGGTAATCTGAGTACACCCTGGCCTGTGCTGGACTGCAGTTATGACTTGGCCTTCAAGCTGCACTGCACCACACAAATTCCTTGATTGCAGGACAAGCTCATTTTAGGACAGAGGCCTGAAAACAGCTCCCTCTCATCACCAGCAATTACAGCACCTTGCCTTCATCTAAAACTGCAGGAATAAGTTTTTATCAGAATATTGTTTTTGCTTGCCAGAATATTTGAGCTATTGTATAGGGAAAAAAAAATAAAAATCATACAATAGCTAAAATGAGTAAACAAGTCTGCCTTGTATGGGCAGGGTCATGGTGTGCTGCTCAAGCACCATTCAGTAACAAAATGTTTTCCTTAACCACCAGCAATCTCCTGGATGGCTGGTGTTCTGATGTATTACATTTCCCAAAGAGGATGGAGGTGTGTGGCACAGAGGCTCCCTCAGGCTGTTCAGAGAAAGCTCCATCTGCTTCCTTACCCTGGTCAGTGATCTGTAACATGTCCCAGCACACTCCACAAACCCTCCTCTAACCCTGACCCACAAACTCTACGCAGTCCTGAGCCCCACACGTCTGAGCAGCTCCTTCACATGAAGGGCAGCCCTGCTCCTCCTCTCCCCTGCCTGCCTCTCCTAAAGGGCTTGTCTCCATCAGCCACAGCACCACAACACCGCAAGTGTCCCAGCAAAGCTACAGTTCCAGCCACAGGCTGAGTTCCTGCCCCTTCTTCTCAAATCCCAAGCAGTGTGCAGACAGACACACACCCTGCACCTTATTTTAACACGCCCAAGCTCTGCCTTGTTCCCCCCACACCCTGTACTTTAGTTTTCTGTCCTTGCTCCACGATTTTATCACTGAATTCAGGGTTGTAATGTGCCTCCCATGTCACTGCTAGTTTAACAGGCTCCTCACCAGACTGGCCAGACAAAGACACTTTTGCTACAAAAAATGAGAAAGGGAAAGTGACATCTGATTTCTTAAATTCACAAATATGAAACTCACAGGTCGAGCTAAATTTTGTTCAATTTGCTCCATGACAAATCTGAAATTCAGCTCTTCACTCATTGATTACACCTGTACACAATGTTCCTCACCCTCATACACATAGTTCTGTTCTGCCATAAAGTGAGCTGATTACTTCTCATCAGTCATTTGTACTCAGCCCATCCAGTTTTCAGCATCCAAGACAGGACCAATGACCTGGTTCACAGCTACAAATTCACTGGTGCCAAAGCAAAGTAAAGTTTTATTTCATGTGTTTGTATGTTTCTCACTTGTCATTTTGTATCTGAGCTACTGTAAATATCCTAGGGGAAATTTCACCTCAAAAGCAATTTCATCTTTGAACAAAAGAGGAAAAAAATTTGCTGTGATCAGAAACTGTGGAGCAGAGCAGCCGGTTATCTCAATTTTTATTGAACTAGAACACTGTGCAGCATCTGCTTAAAATGGGTTGGAAAACTCACATAATTCAGAGGCTGTAAGTACAAATGACTCTCAAGATCTTGGCAGAAAACATCCAAACATTTCCCTTTATGGGCAGAAATTCAGTGTGATCCAAAATGTTTTCTGCTGGTTTGCATGGCAAAATTTTTATCAGTTTAAGCAAGGGGGTTCTGCACCCTTTTCCCTTTCCAGAGTTACACAAGTAGATGACGGAGAGAGGAAAAAAGCAGAAAAGGCTTAATTTCTAAATCTATAACCATACTTCACTCCTTCAATGTGCAACTCAATTACTCAAAATGAAACCAGGGTTATTCTAAACAAAGATCACAGGGATCACTTGGAGCTGGACACATGTGTGCTTTAGGCAGTGCTGGCTCTTGCAAACCTTTTCTATCTCAAATATACTTCACTTCTTCAGATCCTGCCAATGTAGCAATTTCCTCTCTATCACTCAAACACTATCAAATAATATAAAAACAAGGTAAATAAAATTTAACACCCCTCCATTCCACTCCCATCCTCCCAGACCCCCTTCCTGACCATTTTAATAAAGAAATAATATTACCCATTATTGTTCAGGAATCAACAAAGTAATAGAACAACAGCCAACTCTTAGGGAATGTTCAGTAAAAATGTAACAAGTAATGAGTAAGTGTGAAACATCAATGTCAGCAATTTGTACAAGTGTGTAAAGAAAAGGAAGGCCAGGAAATACAGATTTCAGGGCAAAAAAACCAAACAAAACCTCAAGAAGTACACATGCATGGCATCACTTGTACCAAACTCCTCCTTCAGCACTGACCCCCAAAAAATCTTCCTTCAGACAAGTGACAACCTTTAAAAAGTAAACTGTGGCAGACAAACAGAAGTTACCACTTCCACACAAGAATAATACAATCCAGGGGACAAGGCTGGGGGCATGAGGGGAAAACACTGATGTTAAAAGGACTGAAATCTTACACTTTCTTTATTTATTTCACACCGCCCCCCCCCCCCCCCCCCCCCGCCCCCAAACCAGGGATAGTGTGGGTGCAAGTGGGAAGGGGAAAAAGAAGGAGCTGGTGGGAAATAGTATGTTCTGGAATTGCTTTGGAAAGTGGTTCCAAGTGAATTATTCTTAGTGTTGAAATGTGATTTCAGAAATCCTATTCTCTCATAAGAAAAAAAAAAAAACAACACAGAAATGAAGAAAACAAACTAATACTTACCCATTTGCAACAAAAAACAATGTTTTCAAAAAACCTGACAAAAATTATAAAAAACCCCTAACAAATTACCAAACTAAAAAATTCAGAATCTGTCATTCCCATCTGTCCTGCACTTTATAAAGTTTAGTGGGTTTAATGTAATACAAATTCAGTAACATAAAAACACCAATATAGTACTATTTTAGAGAAGAAAATAGGGGAAAGTTGCTCATCCTCTCAGAAAGATTCTGGAAAAGCAAAGATTAAACAAAGATTAATACAACCTTTCAATTCTGGCGAAACACTTGCAACCTGAATCTCATTCAGAGTTCTGGATGGAGTAAGAATTCATCCCAGCTGTAAGCCACAAGAACAACTTTGTTTAGAACAACAGAAACTCAACAAGCCCCCCCCCCCCCCCACAAAAAAACGAAACAAAAACCCCAAACCAACCAACCCATCCCCTCAACTGCACACAATTGCATTGTGCAATTTTCTGATGAGTTCTGGCCATATAATCCTTACCTGGGTTTAAGCCATCTATTGCAAAGACAAGTGCGTTATTAAGAATACCCACCCAAAAATCCCATCATAAATTATAGTACTTCAATCTACAGCGTGGTACAGATTAATGCAATGATACTCCTGTTCCCCCTACACAAGATAATATTGTTACTTTGTATGATGCTTTCTTGTTGCCATGACATCCTCTATACCCTAGGTTTTTTTCCCCTTACATTATTTTCCCTACTGACATTCAACCCGTGGTCATTCTACCCCCAGGACAAAAGCTTGTATATATATATGTGTGTTTATTCTCAAAATTATACATTTGATCCATTAAAAAAGGTGTACCACTCCAGACCTCAGACAGTCTGCTTCAGGTAGAAGTACACAATGCTGTCTCTAAGCACATGAGGACTGAGATTGTCCTTAGTGAGCAGTTCTTCCAAAATCTGTGGTTGTGTGTGTTTGTTCAGCACTTACCTCTAGGATTCTGATTCCAAGGAGACAGACCGTAAAGCACTCTAGTAAATGTCACTCTTCTGCTTGTTCTCAATTTGGTCTCTCAATCTCTCTCTATATCTGGTCAAGGCGTTCGTTTTCCTAACTTGTAATCTATTCTGTAGCATGCACCTCCATTAAAATGTTTGTCTACCCACCCCAGAGATTCCCGGCACATACCATCGATCTGGCTGAAGGCAGCTACGCCAACAAGGGGACACCCACCCAAGAGGAAAACCTTCGGCTCCCAAGAACCCGCTTTTTGCCACATGCCTTCGGGTGTTTCGCTCACGACTGCTGCCACTGTTTCCCTCAGCTGCACAACGCGAGCACGAGTGGCAGGCAGCTACTTCCCACGGCGCCAGCTGCGCTCCGGGCGGAGCGGCTGCCCCGCGGGGAGCGCACCGAGCCGGCCGAGCCGGACACCCGCGCCTCTTAACAACTGCAAAGTCCGGCTCAGCGCACGGGAAAGGCGATTCCTCTTCCCAAAGCGCGACAGGCTGCTGCTCCTCACCACCCCCGCCCCAGCCCCCGGAGTGAGCAGGTGCCCGGAGGGAGCAGCGCGGTCGCGGTCACTCACCGCCAGGGCGGGCGAGGAGGGTCCGGTGCGCTTGGAGCCGCGCCGGGAGCTCAGCCGCCGCCAGGACTCGGCCAGTCGCCCTCGGCCGCCGCTCGCCGTGCCCTCGGCGGCGCTGCCCCCCCCGGCTCTGCCCGGGGACAGCCGCCGCTGCTCCACGCCCGCGGCGCGGCTGCGCCCCTCAGCCGCCCCGGGCCCGCCTCGGGCGCTTTATGGGCGCTGCCGGAGCGGCGGAGGGGCGGGCGGGGTGGGGCGGGGCGGGGCGGCACCGCCGGACTTCCCCGGGGGCCGGGGGGCTCCGGGAGGGCCGCCAATCCCGCAGCAAAACGAAGTTCTAGTCTGCAGCGTGAATTAGGAAACAGGCGCAGAAAGAGAAAGGGACAGGTAGATACACTGTGGTCAGACATGACAAGTTATGTGCGACACCTGTTCATCTCCCGCCTAGATCGTGCCCGTATCGTGCCGGGAGGCTTCTTCTAAGTACACTGCGTTAATAGCTCTAGGGAAGTAAATTAGTCGTTTCCCTATATAAGATACGTTCATTCTTTATGTCTAGCAACAGTCACACTTGCACAGCCTCCGCTCTAAGGCAAGCGTTTTCCCCTCCTGTTTACATTTCAGAGGATGAAAACACCAAGTCAAGAAAAGATGGCAAAGTACCTGTTGTACTGTGACACACCTTTGGGGGGCCTGCTTTTCTTTCTTAAGACCAAGAAGGAGCACCTCTGAAATTAAGTCTCTTTACTAATACTGAAAGGGCTTCCTGCAGTGTTGGTCAGGGTCCTGGTTCATTATGCTCATCCAGGCACTTAAGAACAAACTCGGGGGTTCATAATCGGTGCGTGCTGAGCACAGGACACTGCTGCAGCTCCACGAAGAAAATCTGCCTCATCTCTGCCCTCCGAGCTCACTGCCGGTTTTTCTTCCCAAAGGGAGAGGATGCTCAAGTCCCCACAGCTGAAATAACGAGGCATCTAATCTCTGTTTTCCAGGCATGATTAAAAACACAGCGAGTCTTTTGCAGGTATTTAACCATTGATTTGCATTTATGATTTAACCCTTCTTACAAAGATTTCTTAAAAGACCATTTTACTGACAAAGTCAGACATATCCCTGTTCCTTTCCCAAGCAGCTTAACTTTCTATTCTAAAAAGATGCTATGACATTATAATGAATAATATTATTCAAGTTATAGCTTAAGTGATTTATGAAAGCATGTATTTTCCTCACAGTGTATCTAACGTCATAATACTAAACAAGAAAGCTGGGTCAGAGTCTCCAAAGAACATATTATACTCCGTATTAAATATATGTTGGAAGCAAATGATTAAGGATTTTGTTGTGATTTTTGGTAGTCTAATGCTCTGCAAACGCCTAATCACAATCCAGACTTCCATTCAGTGTAGATGGGCATTATTGGGAGGGTCTGCTCTTCCAATACCTGCGACAATAATAGCAAGTTACTTCATTTGGGTGAATTTTTCTCATGAGTGTTTTTATCTTCATTTATTCCTCTCTGAGGCACATCAGCATTTAGTCGGCTTTGCTGATTGTGTTAACTAGCTATATCATTTTAATGGTATAAAAAGATTAATAGATTAATCTCTAGATTAATTTCTCTGATGTCTCCTCTATCTCCTAGTAGTAACTATCAAATTTCCCAAGCCCCATGTTTTCCTTTAAACATTTCTTAGAGGAATCTAGTGATTTTTCGATCCCACAAAAATCTGTAAGCAAGTTAAAAAGCCAAATTACATAAAACTCAGGAGACATGCTCTTATGGATTCTTCTTGGGAGAATGGGGAACAAAAATCTCAAGAAATCAAAATAGTTAAAGGACAGGATAAAAGCATATTTGTGTTACTGATTTGTCACTAGTCTTGTTTAATGCTTCGCCAGTTGAAATATGAAGTATGTTGCCTTCATTTCTTTAGCTACAGATAGCACTATACTACTTATGCAGCTCACAGTACCATGCAAGATATAAGAAAAGCAAAAAATGTTCCTATTTAAAACAAATATAGCAAACCCAGTAAAAAATAGAAGGCTTATTTTAAATAAGATACAAAATTCAAACTAAAATAGAACAAAATCATAGCCAAAAAGCAAATAAGCTTCACTAAGTCTAATGTACAACACAGGTCATTTGAATAATATCAGAAAGTCAAATTTTGTGAAAAGCAATTCACACATCAAAAGACAAGAAAATATTGTTTTCCTCTGATGTTCGGATTAACCTTTCAGCACAGGTAACAGCTTCCTTCTTACTTTTGACCACGATTAGTCTGAACCTGACAATCTAAGTTCCAGGCAGCTTTTTATAAACTGTCAAAAGTTTCAACTGGTTGCATGATCTAACAACTTTTAGTGCAATGTCTTTGCTTAATGACCATTTCACAGGATTGTTTTCCACCACCTGTACACATATTTATACACATGTATGTAATATGCACACCACAAGGCTGTTTCACATGCTTCTAAATGCTGCTCTTATGGTCTTTACCAGTATACTATATACCTGGCAAGTACTTTTATCCCTAGCAGAGAAGGACATCACTGCATGTTATGACTACGGTTGTCTGATATCTTCATTGTGGCCCCTCTCATTCCACCTACAAACTTATTCTTCAGTCATTCATTAGTATGTTCAAATATTTATCAAGGCCTACATGAAGGCATGTCAATAGGTGGTAACAGGGTGGTGACATTTGCCTGATTTAGATCTTCTAGCTGAGCTGAGTCCAAGACCCACTGAAGTGTTTGGAACAGTTTGAACTTCTGAGAGGCTTGGGAGCAGTCATTCAAGGCTGATGAAAAGCTTTCTTTTCACTTTCCATTAACAAGACAAAAGTTATAGGATGATTTACACTGGAAGGGGCCAGTGAAGGTCACCTGGTCCAAGCCTCTCCTTAAAGTAGGTTTGTGTAGATCAATTTGCTCAGGTCTTTGTCCAGTCAGGTCTCAAAAAAACTCAGACTTGAAGATTTCAATGCTTCTCTCGACAATGTTTCAGCATTTAAGCATGGTCTCAGTCAAAAAACTTTCCATTACACCTAATTAGAATTTCTCATGTTCCCACCTCTGTGTGTTTCCACTTGTTTCTTCACCATAAAGTTTCACGGACAGCCTGGCTCTGTCTCCTCTACAGCTTCCCATTCAGCAGTCAGAGGCAACCATTCAGACTCCCTGTAGGCTCTGTCCTTGAGGCTGGACAACTTTCTGCTCCCAGTCTCGTCAGTCATACACATGAGACTCTCTGCAAAGAGCTGGAAGTCACCTCACATTTTTCAGTCCTGGTGCTCATGGGGGAGGTTCAGCCACCTCTTCATGAATTTGCTTGAAAGAGTCCCATAGGACAAGCACCTAAGCTTAAAAGGGGTCCAAGAGTGTTGGTTGTTACTCAAGGAAAGGATCACCTCCCCCAGGCTCCAGAGAACTCCATCCTGATGAGCAAGGCAAAAACATCAGGAGGCCTGCATGGAGACTGGGGCAAGTAGATCAGGGCTAAACACAAATGTAAAGAAGAGTGTACAGAGGGTGAAGGCAGTGACAGGGAGCCTGGGAGGATCACAGAGATCCTAGTATCTCCTGGCACAAAGGGGTGACATCAGGAAACCTGATGCCAGCTGCTGTTGAGTCTGGCAAGGATGCCCTGAGGAAAGGCCTGTGAGTGAAGGCCCTGGGGATATTCCATAATTGTGGTATAAGAAACAGAAAAGCAATCATAAGCACCATGTAAATATGTGCTATTCCTTGCCATGTTTCTGAGAGCAGTTTTTGATGTTCTCCTCCTGTTAGTGAATAATTTATTTGTATGTATATCTGCTTTAGCTGTACTCAGATTGCTGTCACAGTAGCATGGTGCTGCCAGAGTTGCTATTAAGTCTTCTGTGGGACTGTCATCTTTGAAAGTTTGCCATTGCTGTGATGTTGCAGGGCACAGACAACTGACTTTTGGCTTTTTGGGCTTGAAAGTACTTCTGCTTTTGCCTCAAATTCATGAGATTCCTTTTCAGAGTGTGGGCCGTAATATAAAAATACAAGCTTTTCAAAGACCAAGTACTCTGCCAAACTTTTTTTTCTTTTTAGTAAACAAATTCCTCCCAAAATCTGCTACTAGTACAGGAAGAAAACCCAAGAGCTGATGTAACTGATTCACTTCCCTTAAAATGGGAAAAATGTTGTAGTTTCTTTCATGTAACTACTTCTAGGAGTCCGTCATACACCTCTGCTTTTTATAGCCCTACTCTGTGGAAGATTTTTTCCATTCTTCAGTTTACAGAATTTTAATTAAGGAAGTTAAATACACTGAAATCAAAATCTGTCAGGAGTTGTATTCAGAAGTTCTGTATTAGAGTTGCTGCATACTGTTGTAATTTTCTAACACAGGTGTTTTTCTTCTTTTTTTATACCTCGTGATTTTGTAGAGAGACAGATCAGTCTTATGCTAATATTTTTTGGTGCATACTAGTAAAACTCCTGGTTAGTTCAACCAAAACATTTTCTGAGAGAGGCAAGACTCCAACAAAATACAATTTTGATTTTGAAAGGAGTAACCAGTCGTAACTTGCTAGCACAATGAATGAAGGTGATCATGTGCTATTCTGCACATAAGACAGTAAAATCAGCCTTGAAACTCACTTAAAATTCATAGTCTGAATGTGACATGAAAACATTTAAAGTTTTAGATTTTATATCATAAAGCGATTTCTATTGAAATGATTGGAAATTACCACAGTAGAATTTATTTTCTAAAGTACAAATCAACAGCAGTCTCTGGGTTTTGAAGGTTATAAGTGAAACCTTTTAAATTAAATATTGTTTTTATAATTGACAGGGAAAAAGTTTATAAACTAAATAGGAATAGGCTCCTTGTTACAAAACAGGCTGATCATTGGGTGAAAAAAGTTTGGTTTTTGAGTTTATTTCATTCCATTCAATGTGAAACACATGGAGGTAGAGAAAGTTTTATTTTACCAGCTCACAAGAAAATGTACTTCATATTTTTATGTTTATCTGAGTCATCATTGTAGGATAATGGACTAAATAGAAAAGCACTCTTGCCAATTTATGTCTGGAAAATAAAGGTAAAGTGACCTCTGGTATGTCACAGTGACTTTAAAACTGAATCAGGTATTATTAATGTCTATTTTTTTAATTGTGCCTAATGCCTTAGCCACTTGATCATTCTTGCCTGGCAGTGTTTAGGCACCCTTGACATTGGGAACAAATAGATTGTTTTCTGGGTCACCACTGGAAGAAGCAGTATAGAACATTGTTGATTAATAACTTCTTTTTATAAACCATGCCTGGTCACCTCATTGAAGCATGAAAGGACAAACAATGGGAAAATTTTTATGGTTTCTTGGAAGCCTTTAGTGTGGTGTTTATTCAAGCTGAACTCTCCCTACACAGGAAAGTCATTTTGAGCACAGACTGCAAGATCAAACTTTCAACATTTAAGTTTTAATTACACTCAGTTTTTCTTTCTCGCATCTGTTCACATCAAAAGTTCATAGTCTCCACTACAACATTGTCAGAAGCATTTGCAATACCTTAGAAAGTGAGCAGACATCATGAACAAATATTCCACAGTATTTTTTCTAGGGCTGTTGTTCATTATGCAAAAAAACAGGCAACAAATTCAGAACAAAACAGAGAATTGCTCAGCTTGGATTTTAGCTTATTTTTTACAATAAACATTAAATTGAATATTCATTTTGAGACACATTTGGCACTTGGTAGTACAACATTTGATGACACAACATATTTATGCTTAGACCACGAAACTCGCTTGTAACCCAAGAAGTGAACAATTTTTTGTGCCATTACAGATGCTCATTCTGCCTTCAGCAGAGGTGCCTTTAGAGTTCAGATATGTATGGAAGCAGTGTTATTCTTTGGCCTCATGCCTAAGACAAAATATCAAGATACACCCTGGCAATTTCACAGTATTTTGTTTTGTTTAAAATATGCAACTGTCAATTAGTGGAGACAAGCAAATAAGTCAATATAGAAGTCATCAAATCACAGAATTCTTTGAGTTGGAAGGCACCTTAAAGATCCACCCAGTCTGCTTCACATTTTGGGCCCTATTGTTAGATACAAATGTTGGTAGTTTTTCTTCACCAATATAAAACTTCAAGAGAATAGTTTTTAAAATGACATTTTCCTTAAGAACTACAGTTTATCCTTATACAGTCATTATAATAAATCATGTTTTCACCAGCCAGCTGAATGACGATCCTAACCTTAAGCAACAATTTTGTGTGAATACAAGCCCACAGTATTTAATCCTTCAGTCACCAAGTAAGGCCCAATTGTGTAGTGAGATTAATCTCAGTACAATTACTTGGCTTTAAAAACCCAGGTCAGTATTTGAAAACTGAGTGGGTTTTTTCAGCATTAAATTAGTCACCCCATATTGTTTCCTAAAAACCCCAGGTATAATATTTTGCCATATGACCAACATCAAAAAAAATCTACAAGTTTGAGGTGTATTTTTATGCTTCTCCTACACCTTATATTTTCATTAATTCCTGTCAATTAAAAAAAAAAATATAGCAAACTAAGATGTACCTGTGCAAATTTATCTCTTTTGCACCCCACTCTTGTAATTATATTTTTGTAAATATATTTACTGAGAGCAGAGCTTTGGGATACACTAGCCTTAAACGGGTGGTAATGCTGGACTCCACTCTGTGATAATTTTGGATTGTTGAATTAATTGTGTCTCAAACTGTGACTAAGAGATCTTTGATGACTATATAGTTGGCTGTCAGAGATAAAACACTAAAAACCAAGGGGAAAAGAAGGGGTGCCAGGTTAGTCTATTCAACACTGGGTCCTTACCTTGATTTTGCATTTCCATTTCCCTTTTAGACTGTTAATGCCCCAAATTATAACTGGTTCACTGTTCTGTTCCCTCTGTAGAAATCTGTCATACAAATACTGGAATAGCAGAGACCTACACAATTCAACAAAAAAAATCTGCAAGTAAGGAAGTAAAGCTTCCAGGAAAAGAGAGAAGGGCAGTATATTCTGAATAGTTTTTCAGATTTTTCTGAAAACAGTGTACAGAAATTCTGTAGCCCCAGCAACACTCTTCCAATATTTTTAAGGAAGAAGTAGAGACATTCACTTCAAAAGCTCTGGAAATCTTGAAGGTAAGCCTAAACAAATCTTTTTCCTCACTTTTCTTTATATCTAAAAGAGAATTCCTAGTGAGGGCCACCTTAATGCCCTTTTCCACAGAAAACCTTCCAATACTGCGAGTTCTCAAGTTCTTGAATGAGGTATATATTTTCTGATAGATAGAATTGGTTTATCTCACCCAGGAGACTTGTTAATTCCCCTTTGTAAAGATCATAATCTTTATCCATCACTGAAGGTTTGCCTTCATTCTTCTAGATATTCTGCCAGACTTACTGCCAAGCTGGAATGGCAGTGTCTTCAGGACTGATTCATCTGGCTACCAAACACCATTTTTTGTGGAAGAGAAGCCCTAAAGAGGATCAATATTAAAATGATCCAGCCACCATTAGGTATTAAATCTATATAAGAGGAATTTCACAATATTTTAATATCTTTCTTACTTCTGACATCTGGCAGATAGGAGTTTAATAGTTCAGTCATTATTCACATACATAAAGATTTTGACTTTTATTGAGCTGATTATCATAACATTTTCTTTCAAATAAAATGAAGATCTTAGCCCAGAAAAGCACTGACACCTATACTAAACTTCAAAGTCAGTAGAACTGCTTGTGATTTTCATTGAAGCTTCATGAAGTACTGCTGAATATGCAAGTACTGCTACATGGAGTACTAATGTGCCAGCTATAAAAGGTTTGATTTTCATGTCACCAGTGTTTTAGATGAGAAAGTTGGTCCTATGCATTGTATCCAGTAGAAGTGTTATTTGATACAAACCCTGACTGCAAGAATTACTTGCTGTGCATGAGTAAGTTTACCTCTGAAGCTCTCTACATGTTTAGGTAGATTAGCACTTGAACTTTTGCAAACTTTTGCAAAATAAACCCACTAACATTACTCCATTGTATTCATTCCTTTGATTACAGCACTTTGGGGGAACTTAAATAATGAGTAAAAGAAAGCAGTATTTTATGCACTTTTCAAAGCCAAGACAGAAGCTATTGGGACTGTTCTAGTTCATGATCTATCTATAAGCCTTCAACTAGTAAATATTACACTGCAAGAAAATGTTATTAGCCTTTCAATGCAGTTAAAATAAAATATGTCTTTTAGTCTTAAGCGTAAAGATTAAATTCTTTTCATGACTGGTTAATTTTTTTTTTTTTAAGTTATTTTTTGGACTTTATTTCATTAGCCTATACAAGGTATCTTCCATAATTTGTGATATCTTTTTATCTCCAATTGTAACTTGTGAATTCTGGAAATAATAGTTACCATGGTACTCATGTTCTTTTAGCAGCTTAATTCTCTCCCATATTTGGGACTTCTGTGTCTTTTAATATGATCATGTACACAAAAAGACTGATGGGTTATATTTAGAGGAGAATGTTTGCTATCACCTAGTCTTCTTTTCTACTGAAGTGACAGTCACTGTGATCTTAGAGCAGAGATATGTGTTACATTAAAACACAGGTAAATCACTTTTTTACCTCTCCTTATCACATAGAATGTACAGTAGAAAGAAGAAAAGCAAAGTTTTCCAGACTTTTTTTCCCCGCAAATACTTCACCATTTGACACTGTAGATTTTTAACAGAAATACTAAAGCTGATGAATTAATTCAGTAGGTATGAATGGAAATACCTGAGTGTGAATACATAAAACCAGCTTGCCTAAAGATTTCATAATCAAGTGTCACATTTTCTGTCCAAAATATTTCATGTTGTGTTATCTTGTACTACTTTTCCTGCAAAAAACATGTATGCACAGATACTGGAGATTGATTGAAAGTGAGAAGGTAGAGCTTGGAGTCCAAAATTCCCTGTAGCCATTTGGTGTCCTGGGCTGGTAGAGAAAAGAAAAAGGGAACAGAATCCATGCTACAATACTCCACTTTATGGTCTACAAATATGGTCATCTTTATTTTTGCTAAAATCTACCTCTCTTGGCCAAGGAATTTTAGTGTTTAGAAAGCAGTCCATATGAGTGTAAGGATCTGGTTCAATGTACAAAAAATTGAACTGGAACAAGAGCTGCTGGTAGAAGGTGAAACAAAAGGAGCAATTCATTATTTTACAGGCATGGAGCTATAAATGTACAGTGTGAAAGTTTTCTTTCAGAGAGTGCCGGAATACAAAAAGTGGAATACAAAATTCATTAGTTAAGTCATTTTTTAAAAAAAATCCCAACACTACTAGTATCTTAGAAGTTATTTTAAACATTCAGATGTTTAAAAACAGGTACTGATCATTTAAAGGGATTGCACTGAGACTGACTTCTTTCAGGTCTAATCTTGTATTGTATCTACTGAACTAAGAAGGAATGGAAGTGGTGGGGGGGGTGTGTGACAAAATTCAGGGAGATAGTACTATTTTAGCTTAGTTTATTAAGAAAATAGTGAGCATGGGGCCATGAGGGAAAAAGATGGGGAGATGAAAGAAAGGTATAAAAAACCATGAAAATGAAGACAAGCCAAAAGAATTTTACATGAGGCAACGAGAAGAATGGTATGCCAGGGAGGAGCTGTCATAAATACATGGTGCAGAGGAGTGAGGAAAGTGATGTTTTTCAGACTTTAAGGGGTCTTGCATGCCCCAGAAATCCCATCCTATAAAAAAAGGGAAGGGAAACGGATATTTTTTCTTTAAGGAATATTAGGTGTTTCTGAAATTATTCATGACCAAAATGATTGTGTACATACTCTTCAACAGATTCAAGTGAAAATCAGAGGAAATGATGGTTAACATTGCTGGAAGTGTAATTGCCCTACACATCAAGACCATTCCAAGGCAATTATAGAGACTGGGGGTAAATATAGGGATTCATTCCTGCACTCTTCTGCCAAAATACAGAGGAGAGCTTGTGGTTAAGCCATGATTAAGCCATGCCATCTTGCACTGACATTGGAATCCATATAGCAGGAGTTATTTTTGAAACTCCATTAATCAGAGGTGATAAAGCTGCTTTTAATTTTACTGAATGAGTATGCTAAATACAAATAAAAATTTACAAATACAATTATACTTTTATTTCACATCGGGGAAAAAATTAACACTTATTTGCATAACTCCTTGACACCTTCTACAGTATTTTTTTAATTAGCCACCTGCTCTTGTTATGAATAGCATCTCTATATCAGCCTGTAGTTGAACAGTTTTGGGAAGTAATGGTAGTGTGCAAACCAAATAATTTAGTCTGACTTTTTCTGATCCCCATCAGTCCACATATAAAAAATTAGTATGTTAAACTAAGAAGCTGCTGATGCCCTCAAAAGGTAAAAAAACCACCAAACACACAAAAACCTAAGCTACATATGGTGAACATATTTTTACTGTAGACTTAAAGCAAAATAAAGCCACCCAAATACATTGTTTTTCTGCATGCTGGTTGTGTTGTTGCAGCAGACTCAGTATCCAGAGATGTTAAGCTGTTAAAAGAATATGCATAAAAGAGGTTTCATATGTAACTTCCAGAAAGAGTAATTTTAAAATCTAATTTAGACATAGTAATAAATCAGCAACTTTTGACATGAGAGGAGACTCGAGGAGAGGAGACTCGAGGAGACTCGAGGAGAGGAGACTCGAGGAGAGGAGAGGAGACTCGAGGAGAGGAGAGGAGACTCGAGGAGACTCGAGGAGAGGAGAGGAGAGGAGAGGAGAGGAGAGGAGAGGAGAGGAGAGGAGAGGAGAGGAGAGGAGAGGAGAGGAGACTCGAGGAGAGGAGACTCGAGGAGAGGAGACTCGAGGAGAGGAGAGGAGAGGAGAGGAGAGGAGAGGAGAGGAGAGGAGAGGAGAGGAGAGGAGAGGAGAGGAGAGGAGAGGAAACAAGAATCAAGTCTGCCATTTCACAAGCAACATTGAAGGTTGAACATGAAGATCCTCTATTCATGCAGACTGTAAAACTTCTGCCATACTTTATAAAGCTGAAAGAATAACGCAAAAAACTCTGTACTCAACATGTTTTTTGGTACTAATTGAGGGTGACTTAGTACAGAATATTTTCAAAAATTGTGTAAATTTGTTTGGAATTGAAAATCATGCAAAAATTTAATTTAAGCCTTCTATAATTAGATATTATGGGAGGTTTCTCTGTTACTGATAGAACTTGATACATACCAGAATGCATCTGAGCCCATGTTTGATGTGCAGGGGAAGATATTTCAAAACTGACAAATGCCCAGATGTCTTACACAGATGTTCAGTGTGCAGAAGGTATGTGGGAGCACCAGCCACTCACAGGAGTTTAAAGATTGGATTTAAGATATTTTTTAATAATTTCAAGACGGTTGTATTCTTCCTTCTTCTACAACAAATATACTCTTTTTATTTGTTAAATTAGAAGAAAATTAACTTCAGCAATAAAGCATGAGGAAGACAGTTCACTGACTTCAGTCCAAAAAGGGAAAAAAAAAAAAAAAGTGAGATAGACATGCAAAAGGAAAATAGGAGCTGTGAGAGTTCTGTATAGAATAATCACCCATGCAGAGACTTAGACAACTAATACATTGTGTTTTTCCTTTGTGTTTACACAGATCAATTCCTGTTAGAGTCCTGCCTGCTTATTTTTAATGTTTCTGAGATTATCCTTCCTACATCTGTAGAAAGAGAAAGGAATGGATGACTAAAAGAACTAAATGAAACAAGGATTGTGTACATATTGGCATTTTTAGGCTCACAGCTGAAAATCAAGCAGTGAAAATAATCCAGCTGTGATGACCTGTGCTGTGTTTCTTCTGTTAAGCCTGTTTGCTGGTGCAAAATGAAGCAGCATAGCTACTACAATTAACAGCTAGCCCTGGTAAATGTGAAAATTTCCCACAGTTTTCCCAAAAACCCTTTAGAGGTCAAAGGCCTCAGTAGAGGTCGCCATATTGTGACTTTTCATCAGAGTAACTTACAGATTCTGTTTTCAGTAAGTTCAGTAACTTTAATGAAAGGGACGATTCCTGCAATCTCCTGCTGAAGCAAAGAGGACATGTCCTGGCTGTCGTCCCCCCCTCCCCAATTTGAATCTCTGGAAAGTAGGTTGTTACATAGATGTATTTTATTGCTTAAAAGCTCTGGGACTTACTGTGAAATTTCATAGAACACACTGTCCACAAGAACAATTAATGATATTTTAATGCCTCAGCTCTTCTCTTTTCTCAGCTTCCTGCAGCTACAGGAAGTTTCTCTGCTGCTGGACGTTCATTTCTACATCAGGGCGTGAGTGAAGTCAAAGCCTCGAGTGACAGCAGAGAGTCTGACCGACATTAGCAAGGGGCAATCACTAGGATGGTGAGAATGAGCCTCAAATGGAGAGCAGTTTAGGCCAGGCTTAAATAGTAGTCAACATGGGAATTGTTTTGCACTGACTGAGGTACTCTAATTTAACACACTTCTCATTTAGAATTTTTAGCACAGCTCCAGTATTTTTTGTTTGTTTAGTTCTTTTCTCAAATATTTTTACTCATGCAGAGCACAAAATCTCAATTTCATCTTTATATCCCTCACTCTTTTTTATACTTAATGCTGTGCTCTCATAAGATCTCTGCCCATACTTTCAAGGACTTAAACAAAAAAGTGAATTAAATAAATCTCATGTATTCTTGATTTAAAGAGAAAAGTAAGATGTCAGTATCCTCCATACCTCTCACCCAGGTTTAGGAGATGGAGGACAGCAGCCCTTCTTGAAAGGAACTAAGAGCTTTTACCCACCAAGCAACACAAAGCCAGAATACCATCTTAGCACAACTAAATATGACTAAGTATGACTTACAGTGACTAAGAACCTCAGTATCTCTAAATTTACCAAAGAAACTCCCTTAGCATTCTCAGGAAAATATATTATGAGAATGCCAGTTGCCACAGTCCACTTCTAAGGAAAAATATTCACCCTGTCTGCTTTGATACCTCCTGGCTGAGAGAAACACTACTCACAGAAGTTGCAGACCATTGCCTGCATTTTTGAGTCACAACCTGTAGGGGACATTTTCACCTGGATCAGCATTCATATGAATGGATCTCTTTTAGGCTGGTCCCTTTCCAAATTAGTTGCTATTAAAGTTTATCTTTTCATATTAAAGTTAACTTAAAAAATATATATTTTAAAGTTTGGGTAGGAAAGTACAATCCAAAATGCTGGAGGCTGGAGGCACTCCTCCTTGTCTCCTTATGACCTGTTTTTGGGCACTTTATTGTGAATAGAAAATTCATATTACATGAAGCTGAATAGGAGGCTGTGTATGTTTATGTATTTAATTTTCTGCTAATGTATTATACCTTAACATATATATTTAATGTTACTTGTAGGAAATAATGCATTTTACTTTTTTAGTGCAGAAACAGAAAGTGTTCCTTTGTCTGCATTCAAGAGCTGGAAATTGAACATTTAATGACCTTCTGGTAAGTTGTTTTTCTCATGCTTGTGCATAAGACTCACCAGCAAGTAGGTTTCAAGAAAAAAAAAAAAAAAGGATGAAAAAGATGTGTCTGGGAAAACTGAGCAGCAGCTGGACTGAGTTTACTAAGATAATTCTCCCTCATACACATTAAAAAAAAAAAAAAGGATATTGCAAAATACGGGTTCATTTGTCTCATGATATTAAAATGGATTCGAATACAAAGAACTAAGATAATTGAAGTATCTGAGCAAATCCAAACCTGAAGAATCCATTCATCTGAACAGATGAGCTCTGAGTTGGTATGACCTCTCCTCCTCCACCTGCCCCAGTTCCTTTGCATTACTAAGATCCTTATCATAGCAACTACATACAACCATATTTTCTTGATCTCCAGCACAGATTAATCTCAGACACACACTAAGTTAGGCCTATCTTAAAACTCATGAAAGATTAAAAAGGAAATGTTGCAGCTGGTGACTTTACCTAAAGTGCAAGTTAAATGTGACTAATTTAACAACTAGTATAGGACCAAAAGAGTGTAGCAAACAGTTTAAAAGGTTTTATTGTAACATGGTAAAAATTGCAGTTGTAGGTGAATCATATGCAACAGCTAGCTTAAAAGAGCTTTAGAAAGGCATGAGAATTAAATGGCTGTGGAAATAACAGGCTGGTACCTTATATATACATATACCCACTTCAGAGGTGTGATTTCCTCTCACTCAGAACACTGAGAAGAAGGATACAGTTAACTGGCCACTGACAGTGATACAGTACATGAAGAAGGGGACCCATGGCTAGTGACTTTGGGCAAAAAGGTAAAAATATTGTTTTAGTATACTAGCTACTTCAGTGAACAGCAAAAACATTACTTGCATGGCCATTCAAGCAGGAGAGTAGAAGGATTCAGTATGCCAATAACTTTACATGGGGAAGTCCACTGCTTTTTTTTAAAACAGGATTTTAGTGATTCCATATTTATAAAGTGACTGCAGCCACAGAAACCAGAATTCGCTGTGAAAGGAAACCAAGAAAGCAGGTCCCAGTTTGCATCCTTGGGACATGTTTTTAGGCTGAATTTCAGCATATGGTCTCTTAGCCACAATTCATGAGGCTGGCTTGATGGGAGTGCCTGTATTTTCAGCTACAGGATGTGGTAAATGTACAGCCATTTGATTCAGCTTTACCCTGTTAATGTGGGCTAAGCCCACAAAGGACATATCCTACTGCCTGTAAGCACAGATTGGCTAGCAATTAAGATGTCTCAGGTGCCTGACAGCAGGTATGGAGGCACAAATGAAAAAATCAGCTCCCTGATCTACAGCACTGGAGGGCCATAATGTATGGAGTATGCAGACAGATATTTTGAGCTTCAGTGCTGTGTTATAGTGTCAGCAGGACAGGTTATTCTAGAGGGCCACACCAACATTTGTGGGCTCAGATAAACCCACTTTATTTATTACTTATTTATTTATTTATTATTTATTTATTTATTTATTTATTACTTATGTAAACAATAAACATAATTTTATGTTATGGCACTGATTTTCTTTATCTCTGTGATTCCTAAAGTATGAGAGTAAATGGAAACCTCTATCAACCTGACATCTGCTTTCACAGACATGAGTTGTTCCCTTTTTTCATGCCAGAGGACTCTTTCTCTCTCTCTCCTCACCTCTTCTGGAAACACTAGAAGGAACTCTGGTAAATCACTATTTTGATGAGCAGGTTAAACTCTGTGTGGGAAGTAACAAGAAATATTGGATCTAAGAAATGCTACAGCATATGTTTTTTCCTAGAATCACAATGTTTATTCCTAAGTAAGGAAGACCTAATAAGTTTTTTTCCTAAGGAAAGGTGTATGGAAAATAAACAAGTCAGATCATTAAAAACAAAAAGAACTTTTGCTAGCAAATAGATTAATGATACAGGAAATATGTATCAGTGGAAATGTAAATATGTCTCCATCTCCCCATTACTTCCAATCAGTGGCAAGTAGTCAGTATTCAGAAGAAAGAAATAAAAGCATGAAAGGAGTTACTAGTTAATGATATATCATCATAACAAGTCCAGGAGCTGGGAGCCTGCACGACCTAAGTATGACAGAAGTAAACAACATGATATATTTGACAGAAGGGTCATTAGCTACTGGATACTTCTTAGAACTTGGCCTACATGATCTGGTGATTATAATTAACTCATTTCATACATATTTTTTTATTAGGATTCTATTATTATTTCTGAGAATACCCAGAGTTTACATAAAGGTAGCTGACAACTATTTCATCAACTGCTTGCTATTCCCTACTTCGTCTTCTTGTACAAACACCGGGCTCTAAAGAGAAAAGAAGGGAGGGGAAAGGACAGCAGGCGGAGCCCCCACAACCTTTTGCCTTCTCATTTCCAATTCTGAGTGCATGAAATTGCAGCAAGGCAGAACCCAGCTTCCTTTGCTTGTAGGTACCTCAAAGGTTCCTTTGCTTGTAGGTGCCCAGGGAGAAAATGATAAAGTCAAGTCCATCTGAAAAAGTGAAGTTGCCTTTTACGACTTTTCTACTAAGCCCAGTTGCCTGCACCAAGGTGAAGATCTGCTACTCCAGTGCTCTTAGCTGGTGGATCACAGAATCATAGAATAATTTGAGTTGGAAGAGGCCTTCAAGAGCCTTCTAGTCCAAGGCCCTTCCAATTAGCAGGAACATATTTAAGTAGATCAGGTTGTTCAGAGCCTTGTTTGACCTGATCTTGAGAGTTTCCAGGGATACGGCACTTACCACCTCACTAGGCAACATGCACCAGTGTATCACCACCCTCATTGTAGAAAATTTCTTCCTTATAATGGTCCAAATTAACTCTCTTTTAATAAAAAACATTTCCCCTTGTCCCAGTTCAACAGGCCCTGATGAAACATTTGTTCCCATCTTTCTTAAAGACCCCCTAAAAATACTGGAAGGCCACAATAAATCCTCTGCTGTGCCCTCTTTTTTCCAGGCTGAACAGTCCAAATTCCCTCAGCTTTTCCTCACAGGAGAGGTGCTCCATCCTTTCAAAAATCTTTGTGGCCCTCCTCTGGACTGCTCCAACAGGATGAGGCAGCTCTCACTCAGGGTGGGGAAGGAGCACTCCCAGGCTGAAAACTTCTCCCAGTAACAGCATGCAGCCCAGTTAGGAAAGTGCACTTTGACTCAGTTGCTATCTCTGCCTCAATGCTAGCAGTTAGTATTCCTAACTTTCAACAACCCTCACCTCGAAAATAATATTTTTTTTGTAGTATATATAACAACCTTAGAGATGACATATAGCAATTTAACAGTTCTTTGGTGATTTCGAAACAATCTGTAGCCATGTAATATTAAATTGGTACTGATTATCATAATAGCTAGTGAACCAGATGCCTCTGTATAAACCCTATCTACATCAAGTAGATGTATATACCTGTAGATGAATCCACTGGTGCTCTGACCTCCCTCCCACCCCTGTGGCATTGCTGTTTATGTGATAACTCGCATCCTCTCCATTCCCGGGAATCTCTCAGCAAGCCATGTTCATGCACTAACCCTGATCCAACAACTCGTGTAGAACACCACATGCTTTGGGTTGGGGGCTGAAGACCCCTCAGTATTGAGGTGAGAGAAGAGAGAAAGGTGAGAGAGAAGACCTTTGCCTTTAACACCTGCTTCTACCATTTCAAATGTCAAAATTGAGACAAACATTTCCACTTTTTTAAAATCCATTTCTGATGTGAAAGAATCACCTGCTGCTTCCTTCTGCTACTAAGATGTCAGAAGAAGGAAAATTTAACTACTGGAGCATGTTGCAAAATTGTTGGTCCCACCTGGTCTCTCCAAAAGCAGCAGTAACCCTGCTCTATTAACCACCATTGACAAACTTACTGCTGTTTATTGGAAGACAGAAAGGAAAAAAGGGGAGAAAAAAAACTCCACCCAAATGCAAATGTTGCAGGCAAGCTTAACAGAAAGAATGAAAGATATTTAGATACTTTTGAAGGACACATAAGTTTTAAAGCTAAAAGAAACGCAACTGCTCAACTACATTTTCTTATTCATCAGCAGGAGGGCAGAAAATCTGAAATATATATTACATGCCCAGTGATGATTTATAAGAAAACTCTTCATCTCCAAATGCTCAGTTTTGAAAATGTCTAAATTTCTGGTTTGGAAAAAAAAAACCAAACAAACAAAACCCAGCCATACTAGAAAAGAAAAGCTGCAAGTACTTACTGTTGCATCAGCTAACATAAATTGAGCTTATATGCAACTTCTTTTAGCCAGAATTTATTTGGTAACACAACTTGGAAAACAAGCCATCTGCAAGACCATTCTTCAGCAGGGAGATTGAGCAATTTTGACTAAAATTTTAAAAATCTTATCCAAATTTCACACAAAGTTATATAAAGATCTGGAGTCTCTCCCTCCTATACTTAAAGGACAGAGTTAAATAAGCCATCTTGCTGTTTAATTTAATATGTCCACACTAATTATTGTGATGTAGAGTTATGATACCACAGCTGAAACATCCCATTTTGAATAGTGAACTCTAATTACAGCATAGAGTAGTGGATAATGTGTTGCCTCTCCATATGCTTATTTTTCATCTTCTGTTTTGATTACTAGGTTTTAGCCCATTCCAAGGAGATTCAAGTGTTACTCCAGCATCTGCCTACTTTGTAGGCAAACAGCTATGCATGTAGGCAATGTAGGCAAATCATATGCATTAATATCACTCTACAATGTTATACACTTCACAGAATCCTTAACATTAATAAAGACAGTTATCTTTCCCCAAAATTTACAAACTAAAAAAATTACAAATTTTTGATCTTCGTTGTACCTGAGGAAGAAATGGCTTAGCTTTTTAAAAGTTACTGTATTGCTTCTGGAGTTTGTCTAACAGGTCAATGAGTCACAAAAGGCTTAATGCTCCAAAATCCATTTTAGTGCCTAAATCAGAATTTATGCCAGACCCTCTGTGGCAAGTATTTTATGAAGCTGAAAGCAGTATTGTGTCTGACAGGTTTTTAGTTTATTACAAGTAAGGTGAAGATAACTTATGGCACATGTATTTGAAAGAGCTGCTTTGCTTCACTGAACATGTTCTGCTTGAAGGCAAATTCCATTCCCTGATTCTAAAACAGTTTGTACCAGGTTATCAAAGACAACATGAGAAAAAATAATGTGCACCTCTCTAAGGAGGCAGAGAACAGTAGAATTGTGGATAAAGGAGAGCACAGGGATCTTTACAATAAAACACTCAAGGAGGAAGTTAGCGCACCTGTGGACATCCTACATCCTATAAAGCCAACTACACACTTTGTGAAGGTGAAGGACTTTCTCTCTGCTCAAACCAGATTCCTGATCATCGAGCAGGGCTCTCCCAGGGGTTACAGGAGTTGTTAAAAACATGTTAGCCTGGGCAGAGTAAGTACTCCAAACATGACTGGTGGTGTTGAGCAGATCAACCCCTTCCCTAATGACCACACTCCTTAAGAAATTTTGCTCAAAAATGGTGTATTTTGGGAAAGCTCTAACCATGCAAGTCTGTTTAAGAACAACTATGAAGAATAACTAAATGAGACCTGCTGGACCTTGGACATCTGTAACACCACTCTTAACCTGCTTTGGCACAAAAGTGAACATGCAGAGATTCAGATCTGAACAGACCAGGAAGCAATTTGGCAATGTAGCCAAAACAGTCAGACGAGCAGCTTCACATACCTCTAGATCTATTTAGCCACTTCTTGGTGGAATATTTGTCAGTTACAGTTTTGTCCCTACTCCAAAGTGACAAAAAATAAAAATCTAGTCTGTTCTACTGCCCTTTGGTTTCAAAGGGAAGGTATGGTTTTAAGAGCGAAATACTGACATGAAAAGTAGAATTGCTAAAAAAATTTAAAAAATTAAAAAATAGAAATAGAATTTAAGTTTGGTAGTGTGGCTGAGTTCTGTGTCAGCCTTTTCCATATAGAAAAAAAAGGAGAAAACACTTTATCCCAGAAGTGTAAATAATCATCTCGAAATTATCATCTATGTAGTCTTATGTAGGACTGAAGCCATCTCAATCTGGAATACAGTTAAACTACTGTTATCATATACCATATCATTATAATATGAAACAGGCCTAAGTATTTTCCAGGTTGTTCATGTGACTATTTTGAATTACTAAAATTTCAAATCAGCAAAAGTATCCTGAAGCCAAAGGTTCAGAATTGTACAAAACACTGATACTACTTCAAAGACAAGATTTTTATACCCATTATTAGAGGTAGGGTATAAACCAGAAAACTGTACAAAATAAGAACCATATGAGGACAAAGAGATTTACACCTAATAGGATATTTAAGAAGCTGAGAACAGTTTAAATCAGATTCTCTGAGAAGGAAGATTTCCATTACATGCTGTATAAATGCCAACCCATAATCTACTTACAACTGTTTGTGATTAAAGAGCTGAGCTATAAAATGCTTCTCAAGTCTTCAGCAAATGTTTTTCTATAGCAGAGAACTGTGACAATTCTTTGTTTGGATACTTTGGTAAAATGTGCAGGATGATGTCTTAAACTACGATGTGGAAATGATCACTAAGACTAAGTGACTCTACTAGGGAATTTACTGTTCCTACACTATTTTGTACAGTAACCAGCAGAACTGGAAGAAGAACAGGGCTAAAGAAATGGCAAGGGATTTTACAGGTAGAAGGGTGTAGACACTTGCAGCAGAGAGAATGAACTTGGCTTTCCAAACCAAATCCCAATTACCAGCATGTTTGTCTGGGTCTTGCAGGTCTCAGCACTGGTCTTGATTTTCCCTCCTCCTCACTGTCTTGCCCACACCTAAACAAGTTTTGGTCATAAGCTGTTTTCCTCATTAACAATTTTCACTGTATTTTAACCCTTGAACCCCTCCAACAGCACAGATACCAAAATGTAAGCACCCTAATACCAACTTTAAGTTCAATTCTGTATTTCATCTCTCCTGATTTTCTTCATGCTCTATCTCATTTATTCACTTCTCAGCCCCTTCACATGGTTTTAGATGCTGTACACTAAGCATGGAAAGTCTTTCTTGTAAGTATCCACACATCTCTCACTGTTAATAGTGTTCTAAGAGACACCTACTAAGAAAACTGAAGTGATATCAAAGATTAAATTTTTGCTTGGAAGTGAATTGCATAAATATTTGCTACCAAAACTAGTGCTCCCAAAGTACAGAATATGTGTTATTCTTAACAACTAACTTTAGAAATCCAGAATTATTTCCTGCTTTGAAAGCTTATATTCATGCAGTTATTAATCATCTTTATATTTCTTTATCCTTTGATGGAGAAAAATGCCCATGTAAATGCATGAAATTTTAAGAGAAAGAATAATCAGAAATACATTGCTTATTCATCTTCAACAAGAGGAAAAAGCATGTTTTTAAAGTGAGTACAATTTCAAATTTATTTCTCTTAAAAAATGAATGCTGTGTTTTGAACAGACCATTTAAAGAAGTTATTCATGCTTTTGCCCAGAATTTTAATGTAATAAACTGGAAAATTTTTACACTTTGAAAGTGTAAGTGATTCTTTCCAAATATACAGATGTTATCCAATATAGCAACTCTGATGATACGGGTTATATCTCTGGGAATTAGTTATTCCAGGGCTTTGCAGGCATGGTTGTGTTAAGAAGAAACCCTATTTACTAAAAGAGAGTGTCAAAAATTTGAGTGCTGAAATCAGAGATGATAGCATTGTGGATCCTTTATACTGAGATAAAAGAGAGGTAGTTTTCTTTTTGTTGCTAAACACTAGAAAAATTGAAGATGGGAACAACAAAGATCTCATTTGACATGAAAATGTTTGAGAATATGTGTATTATAAGTTTTCATTTATTCCTTCTTCCATGAGTACAAAATACCTTGAGCACCCTGCTGCAGTTAAATGACAGCATCATTTTAGGTACACAGAATCTTGTAATTTCTGGTGTGAAAACAACAAACTGCTGATCTATGTGAGGGGAATGCTTTCCATACATTTTTGGCTTTTGGCTTTTTAGTAGTCCTATGACATCTTTCTCAGGACACCATTTTCTGACCATAGGGATCCTTGGTTTCAGGTAATGTGATACTGCCAGAACAACAAAATTGTACTGTCCATTTCCAGCTCAGTGCTTTGCAAGGCTTAAATAATTAAAGTCAGGATCCAGAACATAAAAGAGAAATCAAATTTCGGTAAGAGGGGAGGTATAAGTGTTCATATAGATGATAGGAAGGACTATTTTATTGCTCTTTATTTGAAAGAATGACACAGGGTATGATAACTGCAATGTCCAAGCAAAGTCTGTCTCCTATAACCAGACTATTTCACAATGTGGTGAAAAATATGGTAAAATAAATAGTTTGTGCCATGCCCTAGATTTCATTTAGTCATTTATTAGTAGGAATTTCCACAATATTATTGTAGTGATTAACCCTACATTTGCATATCAACTGTAAGTACATTGATTCTCTTTTTACAGGTAACTTCTGCTTGTAAATGCTAAAATATAGTAAAAAGGGGGGATATGTTTTGTTTTTTTATTAGACTGGATATAACAACTGTTCTAAACTTTTTCCTTAAGACTAATAAATCTTTTTTCAGGAGAAAAAGTCCATCCTTTCTCTGAAAGGCATTAATCTCTTTGTCCCTTGATTTAAAGTAGAAAGAAAACCAGAAGAAACATTAAATAAAGCTGCATCTAGACGTTCAAAATGTGCACCATTTTTGATATTGCCTAAGAGAGGTCTTCCCCTCAAACTGCAACATTCTTAATTCTAGTTACTGATTTGCACCTCAGTTGTATTCTCAGATAAGCATTTTGCATTTCTTTCCCTTATAGGCTGTAAATAATTGGTAGCTTCTTTTCCAAGTGGAGAAGCAGAAATTTTATTCACACACATGTAGAACCGCCGGAGTTATAAAAAAATAAAAATAAAAATAAAAATAAATTGTCTCCCGTCAAAAACACCTGCCAGTTAAGTGGAAGTCTCAGTCCACTCCATGAAAGCCCATTAGAATTACTCAGAGCTTTCTGAAGGCTGGTGAGAGGATGCCTCTCATTAAAGCTCCTAATTCCCAAAAATTCTCTCTGTTACTAAAGTACAGAGCAGTGTTTTTGGGGTGTGTCCTCATAGTCAGGTAAGGAACTGAGCTTCAGTAAGACAACACTTGTGATATTTTTCATGTGTATCTATTTTTTGTGTCAAAGAATTGGTCAGAGCAGTGAGAAAAGCTCCTTTTTAGGCTTACCTCGAGGAAGGAGCATTGAACCTGGCTGCCTCTGACTTCCTTGGCATCCTCTTTGGCACACACAGCACTGATATCTGAGAGACTTTTCCTTCTTTTAGTGTACTTTTAGATCCATCACACGCACCTGCAGTTTCCCCAGACCTTTTCAGGGTCTTCAGGGGCTTTATCTCTCTCGAGCTCAGGGAATCTTTCAAGCGGGTACCACCAGAGGGCAAAGCCGGACCAGGAACACCCGAGTTCATCCCGGCTCTGTCCTGCAGCCCGGGCTGTGATGGGGCTTCAGCACCAGCCGGTCAGCAGCGGGCACGGTCACAGTTCACTACATGTGAATTAATTGTAAGTAATTGCAACCACCAGCCAAAACCCCCTGGCTTCAGGAAGGTTGCAGCATCCCTAGGATATGAAATTAAAGGCCTGGCAGCATAATTAAACAACAGCTTCATTACCTTGTAATAACCTTTTTCTGTATTTGTGGCAATCCCCAAAATTTTGCTATAAGAAATCAAGGAGAAAGACATGAGAAAAACTAAAGGAGTAATTCACATGTTAGATACTTCAACCCTTAATTTTGAACTCATTAAGAGATATTTTGGTCTAGAAATTTATTTGGAGAGAAAAAAGCATTGCAACTTCATCTCTAGAAGCATTGGCTCTATGTTGGAGTGACCCTCAAGCCTAGATGCAGTCTCAATTTCAACAAGACACTGTCATCCTGTTCCTATGACACATTTAAAATCATGGTAGGGTAGCCAATTATCACGAGACAGCCCACCCTATTTAAAATTATTAGAGTTTGCTTTTTACTTGAAGCTGATGAGAAAAACCTAGCAAGTATGCATTTATTCCATAGAAAGTATTCTGTCACCAAAATATATCACAAACGTATCCACATGAACCTGGTCTTTTAAGAGAAGGTCTCACTTAAGGAAAACCAATATTCACCTGCATCTCACTGTTCTTCAGACAAGACACCCATCCAGGTGTTTTACACAAAGGCTGCTTCCCTTTTCTCCTTCTGGTCAGCATCTTCCTAAGATTTTATGTTTTCCCCTGAGACCCTGTGCTATTCTTACAGAATAAAGCTGGCAGTCAGACAACAATTAATGATCAGCACAGTCAATGTAACTCCAGGTGTAATTCTCCAAGTACAGTGTTCCTCAGGCAGCAATGCCATCAGTAACCAGCCATTCATACCAAAGTGAGACGAGGGTGTTGCTTCTCAAGCAGCTTCACACCTGCTTCTCAAGAGAACCAGAATCTCCCGTGCCACACTCACATACCCATCACCACAGCTGGTTTTCAGTCACAGCAAACTTCTGCTGACCCAGACACTGGCATATCACCCTTCCAGCTGAGAGAGTGAGTCAGCTTGTTGGTAGAGCATTTATTTTCCAGTCAGATATGATCTCATATGCACTGAAGATCCATGAAACATACCTCAGCAGCAATGAGCACTCCAAAGGCAGGAAGGCAGTCCTTCATCCAGCAGAGCAGAGTGTCAGAAAGTGGAGCAGATTGATACCCAGATGTGTGGAAAATGCCAGTGTTAACAATCACTGCAAGCAAATAGGCTGCTATGACCACAGTCTAGAAAGTTATCCACCTGGTACTGGTCAGGGATGCACCCATCCATTTAAAATCTGGGATAGAAAGTGATGTCTAATTCACACATTCTTCTGGGCCTGACTGCACTGAAAAAGTGTTCCTTGAGGTATACCTTGCAGGGTGATTTTCTGAAGAAGGACCTCCTGTGCTGGTGAGTCCTAGTCAGGGCTGGAGCTGGAGGACACCAATAGAAACAGACTCCAAGAGACCAAAGCAGTAAAAATCTACTTTAGAGAAACATGATACTGAAAAGCCTGTCCTTTTCTCTTCTGTGCCAGTCACAGGAAAGCTTTACCAGAGCCACCTGGGGCAACTTGATCCTCCCTGGCCAACCCTGACACTTCAACTTCTTGGAGAAGGGATGTCATGCAACAACAGCAGTTTTAAATATGCTCAGCCAATACTGCTACAGCCATCAGGAGGGCTTTTTCCAAGATGATCCCTTTAAACAACAATAACATTTTTCAATATGTTTTAGGGTGTAGGTGAAGATAGGGTCACTACTGTTCATGCTAATATTGCACTGTACCACTGAAAGTCAGTGGTACAGAAAAATACAGCAGTACAGGTAAGGACTACACCTGGTCTTTTTTAAATAAAGATATTTAAGCTGGATAGAATGCCATTGCATAAATGAACTCTCATTTTCAATGTCTAGAAATGAAACCTGCAAACAATTAATTCTTTAATCTCTGCTATAAATTATATCTTCCAAATTACATTCCTAGCCATTTTAAAATATACTTCTGTCTCTTTCTGAAAGGAGTCTTATCCTTCAGAAGAATTCCTGCTATTGGACAACATTGGGTTTTAACTTTGTTCTTT